>NC_137799.1:72722511-72972511 GCF_963383645.1 Muscardinus avellanarius
TATTTCTTCTGTCAAGGATTTTAACTGGCAAATATGCGAGTTTTAGACTTTAGATCTAAACCAGAATAATTCCCTCAGGGCTGCAAGCCATCAGTCTTTATTGATTAATAGCAGTTTCTCAGTTTACTGATTCCTTAAAGAGATGATGGAGACTTAAAGTTGAGCTTACAGGATGTACACAGACATGTCCAGCTAGGACTGCTAATAAGAAAGCTTAGTAAGAGCAATTTAGGGACATCACCTACCGCTCTAACTACGAGAGGCCATAGGCTTAAATAGAATTATCAAGACCCTATTATATGTTTAGTATTTTAATCTGAACTATTACTATACTTAATTATACTTGAAAAGATAAACAGTACAAATCCTTGAGCACTTTAAGTATCATTCTTGGAGCTGACTAGTCAAAGCCTAGACTATGGCCTGCTGCTTACGAGGGTCCAAAGACAGGGCAATATTGAAAGGTCTTTTCTTGGGCTCTAAGTGTTGGGAGCGTACACAGGAAACGGCAGTAAAGTGACCTTCCTGGTAAGTCTGTACCCAGTTTGGCAGACTGATCAGAGTGGTAAAGGTACCCTACTGTTTAGCCTCCCCGCCCTCAACCCTGGTCCTTGTGGCCACAGATGCCGTCTTGCACATGGAACTGCTGAGTTTATTTCAGAGGAGGCCTTGATGTGATGCCTGAGATGAGCTGGACCATGTCTAGGGAAGCTGGAACTTTGGGGAGCACCAGAACAGACATGTCTAAAGGTGAGTTCTCCCTGGCTAGAAAGTAACCTCAAGGTACATTTCTAAGACTACTTGTAAATTTCTAACTTTTGGGAATCCTTTTTTAAAAAGCTTTTAATTTGGATTTTTTTTTTTTTTATGGTGGTACTGGGATTCCTGGAAGCCCTTCTACCTCTGGGCTACACTCCCAGACCCATTTTATTTTTGGAAACAGGGTCTCTTAAGCCAGCGTGCCGGGCTTCGAACCTGCGTGATCCTCCTGTCTCCGCCTCCCAAACACGGGGATTATAAGCATGCACCACCACGCCCCGCGACATTTGGAAAATTTTAAACATATGCAAAACTAGAGAAACTAATACAATGAACCACTGCTTACCTTTGCTGGATTTGACAATTTTAACTCAAGGTAACCTGGTTTCATCCATATTCCCATGTGTTCTCTATTTGCCCCAACACTGTATTATTTTATTTTATTTTTGGTACTAGGGATTGAATCAAGGGCATTTTACCTCTAAGCTACACTCCAGACCTTTATTTTATTATTTTTAAATTTTAAAACAGGGTCTCACTAAGCTACTGAAGGTCTCACTAAGTTGCTGAGGCTGGCCTTGAACCTGCAATCTTCATGTCTCAGCCTCCTAAATACTGAGATTACAGACATGTGCCATCACACTTGGCTAATACTGAATTATTTAGAAGCAAGTTACCAAGCATAGAATTTTATCTGTAAATACTTCGATAAATATCTCTAGAAGATAAGAACTTTTGAAAACACATACCAGTAATACCTAAGAAGTTGCCAACAAATATTTTGTCATCTTAAAATTTCCCCAACCATCTAAATTTTTTAAATTGGGATGTAATCACATCCAAAATTACATTTAAATGATGTATTACCTAAGTCTCTTCTACATCACTTTCTTGAGCCTTCAGAGCAATCTGAAATAAGAGCTAATTCCCAGAGAAACAGAAAGAGGAAATTAGGAGCTCGGACTAGTGGCTCAACCTTGTAATCCCAGCATTTGAGAGGCTGAGACTGGAGGATCGAGGTTTGCGGCCAGCCTCAGCTACTTACTAAGGCCCTCCGCAACTTAGTGAGCCCCTGTTTTAAAATAAAGAATAAAAAATAGGGCAGGGGTGCTGGAGCCAGCCGGCAAGAGTACTGAAGTGAGAAGTGAGGATAAAGAATTTTTAATTCTAATGTGGGGGAGCCGCCAGCCTACTATCTCTACTGATTGACCCCTGTTCGTGGGTCAATATTTCCTACGGGTCGATGACTATGCCTGGGTCAGTATTCTCTATTGCACTGACACTCCTGGCCAACGCAACTTCTGGGTCAATCTCATCTTTATTGCGCTGACGCTGACTTTGCTTTTCCAGAGGTATTTATACACAGTTACAGGTCAATCAACATTCTTGTGCTACCACCACCAGAATACAATAAAGACCAATACAAAACACATACATTACAGATAGGCCTATCAGAACCCTCGTGTCATCACCACCTGATCCTCTCTCAGACCTCTTTGAACTTTCCATAACCCCAAACCTTGTTGACTCTGGGGGAAGGAGAGTCAGCTGAGTCAGAGACACCAATCTAGGGGAAAGCCTTAATGGCTCCCCACACAGGGGAGGTAGAATGCCCCAAGGTTCCATCCCTGGACCAGAAAAAAAAGAGGAAATGAGAAGCTTTTGTGGATACCTGTTGTTTTCATCATCCTGGGATGAATGGTGTGTGTGTGTGTGTGTGTGTGTGTGTGTGTGTGTGTGTGTATAATTACAAAGCATTCCTCTCTACTCAAGGAAAGCAGCCCGTTAGAAACACTGCTAGATTAGCCCGGCAAGGTGGCGCATGCTTGTAATCCCTGCGCTTGGGAGGCGGAGACAGGAGGATAAAGCAGGTTCAAAACCAGCCGTGCTGGATTAAGAGATCCTGTTTCCAAATAAAATATAAAATAGGTCTGAGAGTGTAGCCTAGAGGTAGAAGGGTTTCCAGGAACCCCAGTGCCACCAAACAATTAAAAAAAAAACACTGCTAGATTGAAACTTTCAGTCCCATCTGAGTTTCTGTATAAATCTCAAAGACCATAAAACAAAGTTCCTTCAAAAAAATTTTACATTTCATTCTTTTTCAATTCAGACTGGACGTCCTTCCATTTAATCCACCAGGGAGACTTGAGGGGCCAATGTCTTACTGGCCCTCTTCTCATCCTTTAGTTCCTGTCTTGCCTCTGGTGTCCACTTTATTTCCCTTTATTAAGCACTAGCCTCTCCATCATGGTATCAGGGTTCTGAGATGGAGAATTCCATGCAGAAGGCTTACTGGGTATACGTTGGCCAAAGGATCGTCCATGAGTGAGGAAGGTAGAAGCGGCAGAAGGAGATCTCCATCCACAGCTCTACAGCTCTAGCCAGGGCCCACTAAGACGGTCCTACAGGCCAGCAAGGCACTCAGAGGTGGGAACAGCTCTTCACAGTTGTTCCTTATTAAACCAGAGGGCAAGGCCTTTGTAACACTGTGGCAGTCACTGGCCTGCAGGCCAGTCCATGGAAAATGGAGAAAGGAAGCTGCCTTTGGAGATGGACACCACAGTATCTACCCCTTATGCTTCAAGTTACAGCAGCAGCCTGTCTGGCAAGACCCAAATGTTTAGATAACCTGACATGCAGAAGGGAGGGCTGAGAACCTCAGAGAAAAATGTAAGTAGCCAAAGCAGGCACAGGCTTGGATAATGGCCAACCCTCACACTATCCCAAAGTACCCCAGCAAGTGACCCTCGGCAAAAATCTAAATTATCAAATTGTTCTCAGTCTGCTTTAATAAATAAAGAGGTAGATAAAAAAGATTCCCAAGCCCCACACACTAGGATTGTGGCTGTGATGATCTCAGCTGGAATGTTTTCCAAGCAGGTCTTTCCAGATGCTCATTGGGGACCATTAAAAAAGACCCTTAAAGACATACTAAAGGGCCAGGCATGGTGGTGAATGTCTGTAATTCTAGTACTTGAGAGGCTGAGACAGGAGGATCACAGGTTCAAAGCCAGCCTCAGCAATGTAGCAAGACTCAGCAACTTAATGAGACCCTGTTTCTAAACAAAAAATGAAATAGGGCTGGGGGCGTAGCTCAGAGGTAGAATGCCGGTTGGTTCAATCCCCAGTACCACATACAGAAAAAAAAAAAAAAAAGACTAAGGAACATCAAGGCTCAAGTAATTATGTCTCCGTAGACTTGTTTCAAAGCATACTCCAGAAATAACTGGACGGTTTGACTCTGAGTGGGATGCCTGCACATAGACTCTGAAATGTTTTGAGGATTAAATGAGCTCATCTCAGTGAATGTGTTTTGTAAAGTGATCCTATCAGAACCCCACATGTGCGATGATCAGTAACTGGCTCTTCTATGATGCTAGCTTGCCTAAGTGAAAAAATCAGTCCCAGGAATCATACCATTAAGCATCCTGACATCAGGCATCAGGTGACATGTTACAGGGACAGTGAGCAGTACCATCTTTCTAGGGACTCTGTGTCTCAGTGGAATTCTTCAGTCTGAAACTGTCTGGCACCCACCTCGTCCACCGATGGGTACAGGGCGAAGAGCTCGGCCTGCCGGTTGGTCCTGCGGGCCTCCTCGTTCTGTTTCTCAAAGTCCTCGGCGCTCACGAGCTGCAGCAGGTTTTCCAGCCGGGGTTCTGGCTGCAGGCTGCGGAGGTCGAAGGCACAGGCATTGAGGGGGCCTTTCCCCGACACGTCGCACAGCACGTTTAAGCGGCGGGGGCCGGTCTGCGAGACAAGACAGAGGGCCTTTGAGAGAAAGAGTGGGCACAGATGGGGACTGAAAACTCTGGGGTGTATCAAGAATCTGACTCAGTGGGGTAGAATCTCAAATCGAGAATTTAGCAGTGCTGTCTTAGCTCCCTGGACGGACGGTCCTAACCTGACATGTACCTCCCCACCTGCAAGCAGGCAGCTCATGGGAGGCAGATGAGCAAGTCCTGGTGAGGGGCTGAAAACAGCTCTGTGCCCCTATTAATGGATGATGTGTTTTAGTCTGGAGATTGGGAGCCAAGTGTCTTGAGAGCCAAGCTTATGTCTCATGCTCAAGCAAAACAGAACTGGGATTAGGATGGAGTAAAAGACCAGGAAACAGGGGCCGCATCTGAATCTCAACCCCAGAACTTGTGTTTGAAACTGGGCAAATAAGATGATCTGTGAGGAACCTTCCAAATCAAGCTTTATATCGACCCCAAAGCTGGGTGTTAGGTTTCAAATACAGAGATGTGGGAGCAGGGAATAATTACGTATAGGACTTTAGTAATAGTTGTAGTGGTGAGCTCCAAATAAATAAACATATAGACAAAAGAATGAATGAACAAAATAAAATTAAATAAAACAAACAAAACAATCCTCCCCAAAAAAGCATTTATGATTTCAGCAATCTTTACTTACAGCTGCAGTGTGTTTGAAAAAAAAAAGGCCTTAAGTTAGTCATGAATTGGATGCTTTCTTCATTAGAAGTGTCTGGTGATTGAGAACTGCATAAATAAACAAAGACTCAACAAAGAATAGATACCTTCCCAAGTGTAGTGGTGCACACCTGTAATCTCTGTACTTGGGAAATCAAGACAGGAAGATTGCAGGTTTGAGGCCAGCCTCAGGAACTTAGTGAGACCCTATTTCAAAATAAAAAAAAAAATTAAATAGGGCTGAGGGTGTGGCTTTGAGGTAGAATGCCCCTGGGTTCAATTTCCAGTATCACTAAAATGGAATGGGGGAAGAGGGGCTGAGAGTATAACTTGGAGGTAGAATGGCACTGGGTTCAATCACCCATACTAAAACAAAACAACAGCCAAAGAACAGAGAACTGTAGTTGGGTGTGGTGGTATACCTCTCATTCCAGCTGCTTGGGAGGCTGAGGCAGGAGGATCATATGAGACCAGCCTGAGCAACAGAGCAAGAACTCACCTTAAAAAATTATATAACTGTAATCAACAATATGTTGTAAAACTACAGATAGATCAGTGGCAAATACTTGTAAAATTTATGGTAAAATGTTTACCTCAAAGTTTTACAAAGTGGACATAATCCACTGTAATTTCTCTCTTATTACAGTGTTTTGTGACATCATCTACCTTATAAAGCGCTACTCTATTAAAACATAAACGTTACCTATACCAAATGTGCTAACAATAAGCAATATTAACATTAATATTACTTAGAATTTATATGAGTTTGGGGAAAATGAGTTTAATTTCCCAAGTTTCTTTAAAAGGATCTCAAGCTAGCTGGGCAAGTACTTGGGAGGCTGGACAGGAGGATCACAGGTTCAAGGCCAGCCTCAGCAACTTAGTGAGAGCCTGTTTCAAAGTAAAAGAATAAAATAGGGTTGGGGTGTAACTAAGAGGTAGAATGTCCCTACGTTCCATCCCTAGTACCCCCCCCAAAAAAAAATGTTCTCAGCTATATGATATATGCTCATACCCTTTAATTCAGACACTTCTTTTATTAGAATCTATCCTAAAGATACAATTGGAAAAATGTACAATGATGTGAGGATATGAACATCTCTGTTTTGAACTTTCACACTATGGAATGTTTTTACATAGTTATTACAAATAAAATAGAACAAAACAAAGCATGTGTTCATTAGAAGTGAAAGATCACTGTACAGTCATGTATCAACATTTTGGTCCACAGTGTACCGCACAAATGACAGATGTCCCATAAAATTCTATTGCCCAGTGAGGTTATAGAAGATGTAATTTGTGTGAGTACATCCTGTGATGTTTGCGCAATGAAACATTTCTCAGAACAAGTCTCCATTATTATGTGACTCATGCCCTTCTATTGTTGATATGCAAAAAGAAGTTATAGAATGCTATTCATAATGTGATTAATTCCATGAACTATATGTGGAGTCATATATATGTCTTTAGCTTATGTAAATTCAGGCATTTGGTCCCACCATTCCACTCAGTAAGAAGGTAGAGTGAAATGGGACTGAAATGGAAAATGTTGCTGCTTGTCTTGTAGTCTGAGCATGTCTCCATTGTGAATCTTCTTCTTCTTCTTCTTCTTCTTCTTCTTCTTCTTCTTCTTCTTCTTCTTCTTCTTCTTCTTCTTCTTCTCCTTCTCCTCCTTCTTCTCCTCCTTCTTCTCCTTCTTCTTCTCCTTCTTCTTCTTCTTCTTCTTCTCCTTCTTCTTCTCCTCCTCCTCCTCCTCCTCCTCCTCCTCCTCCTCCTCCTCCTCCTCCTTCTCCTTCTTGTACTGGGATTAAACCCAGGGATACCCTATCTCTGAGTCATGTATCTATACTCCCAGCCCTTTGTTAAATTTTATTTTTTTAATTTTGAAACAGGGTCTTGCTAAGTTGCTGAGGGTCTTGTAAGTTGCTGATGCTGGCCTTGAACCTGTGATTCTCCTGCCTCAGCCTCCCAAGTACTGGGATTACAGACATGTGCCATCATGCCCACTAGTGAATATTATTCTAATATTTCAAAACATGTAACGTTTTGCTGAGGCTGTCCTTGATCTTGTGATTCTCCTGCTTCAGCCTCTTAAGTACTGGGATTACAGTTGTGCACCGGCATGCCCATCTGTAACACACAACTTTCATATATTTGGCTTTTAAACCAGCCCACAGACATATTTGAGCCACAGGAAAGAGTGTGTTTTATGTGTGTTCTTCTCTCAGCTCCAGATTCACCCTTTCACGCCCAGCTCTGTGATACTGGTTCCTGCACTCAGTAAACACATTTACATCTTGCCCTGCTCCTTTGAGGTTATGCCAATAGGTGGCATCATGGGGGGACTGGATGCCTGGAGGAGGGATGCCTGGAGGAGGGACAAGGGTCTGACTCCTTCCCCTTTGCTTACAGTTCCTTTGACCTTGGTAGTGACCATTGGTTCTAGCTTTCTGGTTCTTTGGTATGTCCAGAACCATCCTCATCCCACCTCCCTGAAGGAACCAGTCTCAGCCAGACAGCACCTCCTAGTAGGAACACTGGGTCCAGACTCCCTGGGGTCTTTCCTCTGAGATCCTGTGATGACTGTACCAGTTGGCAGTGCCCCTTCCCAGATACTGAGTCCTTGCTCTCAGGACCACCTTCTGAGCTTCTAGGTTGTGAGAGCTCCGAGTCCTTCCTGAGACCTATGGTCCTCAGACTGTAGTCCTTGGACCAGCAGCGTCAGCATCACTTGGAAAATGACAATTACAACGGCAGATCCTCAGGTCCCATTGAGACCTACTAACTCAGAAACATGGGCAGACAAAGCCCAGCACCCTGAGCATGAACCGGGTCTTCAGGGGATCCTGGTGCTCAGGCTCGAGCACCCCTGCTGTAGACACCAGCCCCAGGTGTGTGCTGATTCCTGCAGTCATGATTACTGAATAACTTCAACTTTTCTCCTCTGATTCTTTCAGTCCTCCAAAACCCATGTAATCAATTCCCAATGTTAAATTTCTTCTGTTGAAATACCCAGTGTAGCCTCTATCTAAATAATACAGACATAATTTATCTGTTCATCAGGCAGGATGAAAACTGAATGTAGCTAAAATTACCAAAGAAAAATCCCTAAATCTCCCACAAAATATAGCATGCATGCTGCATACTCAGCACCAAAATTGATGGCTGGTTCCTTTGTAGAGCTCGTATTAAATAGATGGCTTGGTTTTAGGGACCATGTTGTTTGAAAAATAGGAAGTTGTTTAAAAGCTCTAATCATATTTACAATGGTGAGATACCTATGCTATGAACGTTTGAAAGCGGAAAACTATACTATCTTTGCAAGGTTGGACAAATTTCTCCTCCTCTGTTTATTTTTTTCTCACCAGTCAAATGAGTTGCCTGAACTAGAAAGTACACTGACTTTAAAGAAATTTAGTCATAGAGTTGGGTGTGGTGGTGCATGCCTATAATCCCAATACTTGGGAGGCTAAGACAGAAGGATCATAGCCTCACCAACTGAGCAAGTCCCTGTTTCAAAATTAAAAAAAAAAAAGGACAGGGATGTAGATTGGTGGTAGAATGCCCCTGGGTTCAATCCCCAGTACCAATAAAAATAATGAGAATTAATTGTGGTAACATATGAATAACATAAAATCTATCATCTTAACCACTTTTTCCAGTATAATCATACTGCAGTGCAACCATGATCAGCATCCATCTCAATAACTCTTCATCTTGCAAGATTGAAACTCTGTACCCATTAAACAGTAAGGCCCATGCCCTCCAGTGCCCCCGGCAACCCCATTTTGTTTATTCATTCAATAGAAGCTTGGGTTGTTTCCACCTCTTGGCTATTATGAATAATTCTGCTGTGAACATGGCGACACAGAGCACTGATTTTTAAACTGTAGTTACTTTCTAATAATATAATAATGACATCAACAACAGGAGGCTGTATTTATTGGCCACTAAGAACACATTTGGCATCATGCTCAACCTTTATACATGTTCATCGGTGCTTAGTGGTATCGCCCTTGTTTCCCAGGGGAGGATATTGAAGCCCAGAAAGTTTAATAATCCTGCCTGAGGCCATACCGTGAGTGTGTGGTAGAACCTATGAGACATCATGGGCTCCGGTGAAGCTTTTAGCACACTGTTGCCTGCCTTGGCCTTAGGGCCACCACTGAGTTGCAGGAACTGTCATGGGGATGGGTCCAAGGTGCCCTTCCCCAATTAGAACCCCTCTACTTTCTTCTATTTTGGGGGGTGGGCACTGGGGGTGGAACCTAGGGGCTTTCTACCTCCAGGCCATATTCCCATACCTATTTTATATTTTACTTGGAAATAGGGTCTCACTAAGTTGCTGAGAGCCTCACTAGGTAGCTGACGCTGGTTTCGAACCTGTGCAATCCTCCTGTCTCAGCCTCCCAAGAGCAGGGATTACAAGCGTGCGCCACCACGCCCGGCTCTACTTTCTTCTATTTTAATCATCATTGAGCTTGAGGTTTTTTATATGAATACCAATTTCTATACCTACACATAATGTTGAAAAAAATTGCCACTGACTCAGATGGCAAAGTTCTTCCTTCTCATATATTCCATGAGTCTTACTTTTATTCTAGTTTAGGAAATTGACAGCATGCCCCTGGGCAGAACAGCAGTAGCCCAGTAACCAGGCGTGGGGTAGGAAATACCTGAGCGGAGGGCTCGCTGCACTCCAGGGTCTCCGACTCAAAGGTCTGTTTCTGAAGCGTCTTGTGAAAATCTTTTCGAGATCCAGCCTTTCTGAAGCCACATGTCTCCGAACTTCCTTGGTGTCTTTATTTTGATATTATTTAATTTGATGAGAGAGAGAGGTGGGGGGGGGAGAAAGAGGCAAAGCCATTAGATTAAAAATAAAAGTAATGCCGTAAGTGTCAACATGGTGCTGAAAGGGCTCTCAAGGAGAGGACCAATTGTAATTCCTCGTGTCTAATTATGCACCAGGCTTAATATAAGGCTCCCTTGTAATGAGATACAAACTTGCCTCCTGGCTGGCTCCATATTAAGGGCAGGCCTGGGAAAATGCCACGGTAGAGGTGTGGCTACTTCAGCTGTGGGCACTGGGCTCAGAGCAGAAACTAAACTAGGACCCTAGTGTGAGAGGCTGGAATAAATTGAGCAACATGCAGTTGCAGCAAAGAGTGAGTGTTTGAAGATAAAAATAGAGGAAACCAGTTCATCTCCACATCCATGTTCTCAATAATGAATAAAAAAGGCAGGACATGGGTAAGAAAGAAAAAGAAACAAATGATTTACCTACCGAAATTCATGGCTAACCTTCTTAATTACCACGTTATGAACTCCATTAAAATAGTGTTTAAGCCTGGTGTGGTGGTGCACTTCTGTGATCCCAGCACTTGGGAGGCTGAGACAGGAGTAGCATGTTGGAGGCTGGTCTCAGCAATCTGGCGAGGCCCTCTGCAACTTAGTGAGATCCTGTTTCCAAATAAGGTCTGGGGATGTAGCTCAGAGTTAGAATGTCCTCTGGGTTCAATCCCCAATACCAAAAAAACAAAACAAAACAAAATACTGGTTAAAGAAATCCGTAGGATGTATTTGCTATTGTTTGATGATTTGGACCAATAAAAATGCAGTATTGGAAGAAACAAGAAATGAGCAGGTTTAAAATGGAATCGTAGCACTGACACTAGAGACATGCAAGAGGCAACACATAGATATCGTCAAGTAATAACTACAGAGATCCATGTGTGCAGCCCTCATTTTTCCGACTCAAAGGCTTCTTGGAAAACATGCTACAAAGTGCACAAACACACACCTGTTTTGTTTGATTTTTGCACTATTAGAAAAACAATCAGCAAGTTGGTAAAGGGACATGCAATGAGGTGAGAATTTATTAGGCAGATCATATGGCAGCGGACAAAGCAGGAAACGTAGGAGCGTTACTACCAATGATGCGAATGCAGAGTTTATAACTCTGGGAGGAAGGGAGGGCGCACACAGCGGGTACTTAATAAATTTCCATTCGCCGACTTAATAAAAAGAAAGGAGATGTCCCAGTGTCATCTGGAGGGAGAACAGAACTCTCTCCCTGGGTTTTATTGTGTTCTAAATACAAGCAATTTATTTTGAGAAAAAGAGACCAGAAGTAGCTGAGCAAAGAGGCAAGTCAGCTTGGTCACTAACTGAAGTCAGGCTATGTAAAAAACATCTTCTCCCATCTCTAGGCCACCTGCACTGGCAAACTGTGAGAACAAAATGGGGTGAAAAGCAGGCAAAATTAGAAAACTTGGGGGTGGGTAAACTAATATGGTATACTCTGGATAGAGAAATAAGCGTAAACATTTAGAAATAGAGGTCGAGAAAAATATCTAGGATAATTTCTGGTTTGGGACTCCTAAACGCCAAAAATAAATAAATAAATAAATAAATGACATAAATCATACTGTTCAGAAACATCACTGCACAAAAAGTGTTTTGGAGAACCTTTCAAACAATTCCCCAGAAGTAGTAACTGTTTAAAGTTATTTATAAAAATTGCTTTGGCTTCAGTTTCTCTAAGTGTGTGAGAGGCAGCAGTGGTCAAGCGGAGTAGATATTATTCACGTGAGCAAAGTTTAGAAGATTAAGTTTCTCTTCACAGAGTTCCTTGGGAGAAAGCTTCTCATGGCATTTTATAAATCTGGTAGCCTCTTAAAAGTTAGTCTCACCCATATAAGTAATTTATTTATTTTCAGCACTGAGGATTGAATCCATGGGCACTCTACCTCTGAGCTACATGCTCAGATGGTCCTTTATTTTTTGCTTTAAACAGGGTCTCACTAGGTTGCTGAGGCTGTGCTTGAACTTGTGATCTTTCTGTCTTAGTCTACCAAGTATTGGGATTACAGGTACGTGTTAGACAGCAGTGTGTGTGTGTGTGTGTGCGCGCGCGCGGGCGCATGGGTGTGCACACACAAACCTTCCTAGTGCATACTATGACTGTTTGGGGGCCTCCAGAAGGGTTTGAAGGAAAAAAGCTGTGTGGTCTAGGATCCTGGGGGGATAAGGAAATAATACAACTCAAAGTAGTGGCAAATAGGGGTAAATAAGAAGTTGTATCGTCTGACTCTACTCTCCCCAAATGACAGCGCACTGAGTCAGTGGTTATTTTTCCTGAAAAATCCAATTTTAAGGGGAAAAATGACTAACTAGTTGGTCATTTAACTAATGTTAATTTGTTCTAAGAGCAAAAGCAAACAGTGAATTAAGATGAAAATTTCCCATTTTGGTATTTGCCCCTGGATCTTTTTTAGGACCTGTCCACTGCGAGGCGTATTGGGGTCAAAGGTTCAAGACTGCAATCCTTTTTACAAGGAAACATGGGCCACAAAAATAAAACTCGAAAGCAGTTGAGCTAAAGACCTTTTGTGTGGCTGCCTTAGGAACCAGAACTATAACCACTTTAGCTCTTTTCTTGGTCTCATAAAATGCACCTATTTCCAGCCAGATGTGGTGGCGCACGCTTGTCATCCCAGCATTTGGGAGGCTGAGACAGGAGAATCATGGTTCGCAGACAGCCTCAGCTACTTATGCCCTTTGCAACTCAGTGAGACCCTGTTTCAAAATAAATAATAATAAATAGGGCTGGGGGTGTCGCTTAGAGGTAGAATGCCCCTGGGTTCCATCCCCAGTACTGCAAAAAAAAAAAAAAAAAAAAAAAAGAAATGCACCAATTTCCAAGTGTTTTTACTTAGAAATGAACATTGAACATTTCTCTCTCTCTCTCTCTCTCTCTCTCTCTCTCTCTCTCTCTCTCTCTCTCTCTCTGTCTTTCTCTGTCTCTCTGTCTCTCTCTGTCTCTCTCTCTCTGTCTCTCTCTCTCTCTCTCACACACACACACACACACACACACACACACACACACACACATAATTACAATATGTTCCTGCCTTCATCACTTCATCATCCACAGGTTGTGTCTCTCTGTCCCTGTTTCTTCACAGGTTATAGGATATTTTCCCCAGCTTTACAGTTTTATGATAAAAAAAGTTCACATACTGTATTGAAAAAAATTAATATCCAATTTTCTTTTCCGAAGACACTTACTTTTTGAGGACACAAAATTTATTTGGCTCTTCTTTTGTGATTGTATACAAAGAGAGCCTATCATTCTTTGTCTTTCATCGTGTTTGAGCATGACCTGGAGTACTTTACATGGAACCCTACGCATTACAATATTAATTATGGGATGGTGTTAAAAGTTTATTTCACAATACATATTGTGAAATCTCATTCTATATGCAGTGAAATATATAAATGTGTGTACGCATGCGTGTGTGTGTATGTGATATTTATGCCAGCCTATAGGATTTTTGCTATGGGAGGAATTAAGACTTGTGTCTCCGGTGACAATGCGTGAATTCAGAGCAAACTTCTCTCCTCCTCACATTAGATTTACCATCTATTTCCCCATTTTAAAATCTCATGAAGTCACAAAGTTCCCTTATGGCAGCAAGGGTTTTAAAGCCGGCTGGGGAGGAGAAGACAAGGGTTGGCAACAAGGTTGAATGACTCATCCCAGAAGTGCTAGCCCAGAAGGAGCCACCGCTGGGTAGGTAGAGACCTCTGGCTCAGCGCCCCTGGCTGCAGGCATCATTACCCCGCCCTGGCAACTGAGCCCAATAAAACTAAGTTTCTGTTGAGCCTGTGTGCAGACAGGAAAAAGATGGAGGAAGTAGGCCACTGGTAGAAAAATTATCTTCATGAAATGAACACAACTTATTGCTTCCCAGGACAAACACGTTCCTTTTCTTAAAGTACTGTGCAGACTTGTGTGGTGGTAATCCAAAGACTAAAGATGTTTGGGGAACATTTTCCTTAGAGACAGGCTGGTGCAGCAGACAGAATCCAGGGTCTAAAGAGAGAATGGCCTGTGAGCACATGCAGGCTATGAGACAGACCTTTGGCAAATGACCTAATGTCTCTGAGCCACAGTTCCCTTCATTGTGGAAAGGGGAAACTGCTACTCACTTTGAGGGTCTATTATTGTGAAGCTGAGAAACTGATATATGTTCCTCTTCTTCTTTTTCCTCTTTCTGGTCCCTTTCCCGTCCCCTCCCCCTTTCCTTCCTCCCCCTTCTGTACGGTTTGGTGCTAAAACCATAATGTCATCAGATCAGGCCGCTTGTGCCTCGGGCTGGGGGCAGCAGAGGAAGTTCAGAATGGGAAGTTGAAGTCTAAACAGAGTGAGGAGGGCATTCATTTGAAAAGGGCCTCCTAGCATGGGGACAGAACCCCCAGGTGAGAGGAGGGCCTCAGTGTGCTGCGTGGTCCTGGAGCCTGAGCAGAACGATGAGCGATGAGCGTCCAGGTGGAGGGGAAGCCTGCCGTGTGTCAGCACCCTGGCACGGGGGCCAGGATGTCCTCATGGAGGGCTGGCACTGCGGGTCAGGGCAAGTTGAAGAGGGCATCCATGCAGGAGGAGAGAGCCTGCCACAGAGTGTCAGATCCTCTAGAAGAGGAGGAGGAAGGCATCCAGGTGGGGACGGAGGGAGGGTGTGGACAAGGGAACAATTAACTCAGTGAATGTACTTGGTACAATGGGAGTCAGGTTCTACACTGAGAAGAGAGTTTAAAATATGGAAAGAAGAAAACTAGAATGAACACAGTGATGTTGAATTGGAATTGCAAATATCCGCATGAACTCATGGCTTTACACACACACACACACACACACACACACACACACACACTCCTTAGCTCTATTCATCGAGAGGTCATGACAGAAGCAACACCTTAATAATAATGAGCACACTCAACGTGTCCATCTTGGCTCCTAAGTATTACCTCTCCTCAGAGAAACACGTCACAGCATCTTAGAGAAATGAGTGACTCCAGGGGCGAGGCAGGGAAGGCACAAGATCAGCTAGGACTGTCATATCAGAGAGCAAGGACCTCAGCAAAGCTTCTGGGGCCACAGCAAGAACACAGCTATCAAAGACACTCACTGGCAAAGAGCATCAGGAAACTATTACTGTCTATTGAGAGAGAGAGAGAGAGAGAGAGAGAGAGAAGGAGGGAGGGAGGGTGGGGGAGGGGGAGGGAGGGAGGGAGGGAGGGAGGGAGAGAGAGAGAGAGAGAGAGAGGGAGGGTGGGGGAGGGGGAGGGAGGGAGGGAGGGAGGGAGAGAGAGAGAGAGAGAGAGAGAGAGAGAGAGAGAGAGAGGGAGAGGTGGTGAGGGAGAGAGAGAGGGAGAGCAAGCGGGCATGGTTAGCCAGGTGTGGTGGTGCATGCCTTAATCCCAGTACTTGGGAAACCAAGGCAGAGAGCTTGAAGGTTCAAAGCCAGCCTCAGTAACTTAAGTGAGACCCTCAGAAACTGGGACCCTTTTTCACAATAAAAAATAAAATAGGGCTGGGAGCATGGCTCAGAGGTAGAATGACCTTGGGTTCAATTCTAAGCTACACACACTGATGAGAAATGGGAGTATTTATAATATTTCCAACTGCAGGAACATTATAGAAAACAATTGGCCTATAATCTGAAAGTCACAAAAGTAAAAAAATATATACTGAAAAACTGTTGTTCCAGCATAAATATCCTTAAAGACATGTGTCATCTAAATGCAATGCAAGACGTTGAAGTCAATTCTTTAGCTCTAAAGGACGTTCTTGGGACATTTGGTGAATGCTGAATGGGGTCCGAGGATGAGATGCTAATAAAGTGTTGATGTTTAATGGAGAATGTCCATCATGCCCGGCTCATATTTTTTATTTTTATTTTCTGGTACTGGAGATTGAATCTATGGGCATTCTACCTCTGAGCTATACTTCCAGCCCTATTTTATTTTTTATTTTGAAACAGGGTCTCACTGAATTGCTGAGAGCCTTGTTATGTTATCGAGGCTGGCTCTGAACCTACAATTCTCCTGTCTCAGCCTCTCAAATACTATAATTACAGGTGTGTGCCACCATGCCTGGCACCATATAGTTTCTATATAGGAAAATATAATTATTTATTAGAAACAAGGGTATAGCTATGAAAAAATCTCTGTTTTAGCCATGCCTGTCATTCCAGTACATGTGAGGCTGAGGAGTAGGATTGTTCAAGTCCAGTGTGCAATAACTTAGTGACCTAGACTCTGTTTCAAAATAGAAATAAGCCAGGTGCAGTGGCACACACTTGTAATCTCAATACTTGGGAGTCTAAGACAGAAGGATTGCAGGTTCAAGGCCTGCAATCTGGAAAAAGATAGGATTTCTTAACTACAACTGTGGTTTAGAATATCGCATGGATATTTTCTGCTTAAAGCTTCATTCATTTGTTGAAACAAATGTTTATACACTATCTCCTGAGACTAGGGCACTGAGGAGGCTATAGAGAGGGAGACAGCAGAAGTCTGTAAAGGAGTTCCTGTCCTCAGTGACGTCATGTCTAGTGAGAAAGATCCCATATTTAACAGAGGAGATGAAAATTTAGATGGGTAATTGGAATTTAATGTAAAGAGTGACAAAAATGTGCAAAAAAAATTACAAAGAACATGCTTGGAAAATTCACAGACACTGTAGGTTCCTCTGGCCAGATCAGGAAGGCTTCGTGGAAGCCCTGGCCTTGGCACAAGGCTCCGTGGTCTGGATTTGTGGGCACTAGAGTCTGCGTGCCCAGCAGGTGCAGGGTGGCTCAGAGCTACCCACGGCTGGATTGCTCTTTGTTCCACATTGGCTGATGAGCTGGGCTTGCTCTCCATCCTTTCAGAAAGCAAACAGCTAAGCACCTTGACAGCCAGCACAACAAATGCATGCCATAACAAGTAATTATTGATCAGGGAGACATTTTTATAGTGTTTTGGGAGTAACCAAATTATATGCACTGATGTGTTTGAATTTTAATTGTTTATCAGTTCACTGGGAGTAAGATAAGGAGTAATAAAACAGCTGATACCCCATTCCTTGATATCCCCACTCTCCTTGAGCATGACCTTCCCTCAGAATTGCCTTAATCACCTAGGATGAAAGACAAAGCCTCAGGGCTTTTTTTATGATGCTGCCCATAACACTTAGAAAATGTCTCACTTCTAACAGTACATCAAGAATAAATAGCGTGTAAACAAACTTAATTACTCAAGAGTTGGGCTCTCCACCAAGACATCCTGAAGTTAATCACCCTCTGGCTCATTTAGAGGAAATGCCAGGGAAAATAAATGTTCAAAATACTTGATATTACCCCCAAGGAAGCCATCAAACATCAATATACACAGAATTATCAGATATATGCAAATTAGAGGAGCTCAACAAGCGAATATGGCACCATACTAGTCATTAAACCAATGGGTATTTTCAAAAATCACAGAGAGAAAAAGTTCTATTTCTTTTAGAGCAGGGACTCCAAACTTAGTGTTGGAAACACAGAAGACAGAATGGCATTTGTTCAAGGAATCTTCCAGTCTAGATAACACAGACAAACATGTCACTTTTCCCCAAAAAGATATCATGTAATTTCATATTTTCCTATTAAGTCAAAGAGAAAATCCCCAAATTTCTTCTGTCCTTTATGGCAGCACTATTTGTCTGATTTAAGCACCTCAATTATGAGTGGCAAATGCCTTATAGAATGACGAGCAGGGGAGTGTGGCCATTCCTCCACGCCTCTGCCCCCAAAGTGGGATCCCAAAGACATTACTGCAGATAGCAAGGATGTAAAAGCCTATCTTGAGATATTATAGATAAATTTAGTATCAGCAAGGAGGTAATTGAGGAATAAAAGAGCTAACAAATCAGGGCTTGACTGCATGGTTCTGGATGTTAAAGATGTGTCCAGGGTAGGCAAAGTGGCTTCATTAAGTGTAGATCTCTAGTGGAAACAGGTCACCCTCCCACAAATGTGCATTAGAATATATGGGCTGGAGTTCGCTTATCCCTTGACATGCTAATGTAAGTGCATTTTCAGTTTAATATTTAATAAACATCATAAATTATAGGAAATATTTGTTGAACTATTACAATCTGCCAGTAAAATCTTCACAAGATATTTTTTCACTTGGAAGGGATATTATGGATAGGATGAATTATAACTAGATAATCCCTAAAGTATAAATCTTAAGGTTTCTAAAGCTTATATTTATTCCATGAATATGGGTATTATGGTGTCTGTGATGTAAAATCTACCCTGGGTCAGCAAATTAAAAGGAATCTTTGACAACACTGAGATGTCTTGAATTTCACATAAAAGAATCTTACTAAGTAGTCTAATGTAAATGATTTGTCCATTGGGCAAGAACAGTTGAGCCATATTCTGTAATAGTATTTACTAGTATAATAAATAGTAGTTAATAGTTATTAAATGTTAATTTATGCCAAGAAAGTTTCTAAGTACCTTACAGATTTTAACTTATTTGTTGTATATCAGGAAACTTACAAGTACTTTGCGTGTGTAACTGGGGAGGGGTTTCTGGGAACTGTACATGCTAGGGAAGTGCTCTATCAACTGAGCCCTACCCCCAGCTTCTACAATCAATACCAATCTAACTCCTATAATCCTATTGAGGAAATCGACACACAGAGAAATAAATTAGTTTGTACTGAGTCACATAGCTAGTAAGTGGCAAAGCCAGGACTGGAATCCATTCATTTCCACTCTACAAAAACCACCATTCTATAAAATAGTAGCATAAATCAAGACAAAAATAACAGCCCTTACATTTAATGAGCAATTACTTAGTGCCAGGCATTGTCTTAGATTTCTACCCATTGCTTTTAAGGTACAGCTATAATTCATCCTTCTTAGAGGATACTTCTGTGAGTTTTGACAAAAGTGCACGGTTGTGTAGCCACCACTATGATCCCGACATTGAATAGTTCCAGAAGCCCTCAAAAATCTCCTATGCTTTTTGTAGTCAACCCTTTTCCCAATCCCAGATCCTGGCAACCGGTGGCTTATTTTCTTTCCCTATAACTTTGCCTTTTCCAGAATGTCATATAAGTAGAATCATGCAATAATCGTTTTTCGTGTGGCTCCTTCCACTCAGAATGATGCATCTGAGATTCATCCACAATTTTCCTGTATCAGTAGCTTACTCTGTTTTATTGCTGAGTAGTTCATTGTACGAACTTACCAGAGCTTTTCTGTTTTTCTGTTACTCTATGGAGTACAATTTGGGTTGCCTGTGGTTTTTGGACATTATAAGTAAAACTTATAAATTTGTGCACACAGGTTTTTGCATGAACATAGATTTTCATTGCACTTGGGTCAATACCTAGGAGTATATGTTAGCTTTTCAGGGCTATGACTACAATACGTGGCATGTAATACCTTTCTTAGAGGAAGAAAGATGCGTTTTGGCTCATGGTTTTAAAGGTTTCAGCCCATGTTTGCTGGCTCTGTTCCTTGGGATCTGAGGTGAGGCAGAACATCGTCGTGAAGGGATGAAGGAAGGCTTCCCAGCTCCTGGCAGCCAGGAAGCAAAGGTGGGGAGGGAGAAGGGGGGTGCACAACAGATACCCTCCAGGGCTTGCCCCCAGTGGCCTACTTCCTCCAACTAGGTCTCACCTCCTGCCCTTCCCATTACCTCCCATTAATCCATTCAAATGATTAGCCCATCGGATGGATGTGTCCACTGGTGAGGTCTGAGCCCTCAGGATCGAATCATTTCTAAAAGCCCCACCTCTGAACACTACTGTGCTGGGGACCAAGCCACCAACATGAGAGAGAGTCTCTGGGGAACTTCATAGCCAAACTATAACAGAATAGGACTTTAGGTTGCATAGTAAGGGTGTATTTAATTGGGATTAGGGAATAATAAGGGAAGAAAATCCTCTGGGCATGGTGGTACATGTGTGTAGTCCCAGTTCTTAAGAGGCTGAGACAGGAGGATCGCAGGTTCATGGCCAGCATCAGCAACTTTGCAATGCCCTCTGCACCCTTAGTGAGACCCTGTATCAAAATAAATAAGTGCTGTAGCTCAGAGATAGAATGGCCCTGGGGTCAGTTCTCAGTACTACAAAAAGAAAAAAGGGGGAGGTGAAGGGTAGAGAAGACTCAGTGATATAAAAGAGTATTGAGAGAATAGGTAGTAATAGCTTCCAGTTTAAAATAACTAGAATAAGACTGGAAGAATTTAAATGTTATTTTAATCAACCATATCCAGCATTGGCAAGAATATAAAGGGAAAGGGTAGTTGCATATCAAGTTGGATAAATGTATAAATAGTCATTGCTTCTGTCAAAGAAAGAAAAACAAATGGACACACGTAGGGGGCAGCAGCAACCATCAAATGCCTAATGGTCCAGATTAATACTTTAACCCAAAATGCCCGCAAAGCAGATTTGAGAATTAAATTTTAAGCAGGGCATCGAAAATACAAATCATAAAGAAGCCAGGCATTGGTGGCATACGCTTGTAATCCCAGTGCTTGGGAGGCAGAGACAGGAGGATCGCACAGGTTCGAAGCCAGCCTCAGCTACTTAGTGAGACCCTCTTTCCAAATAAAATATAAAAAACAGGTCTGGGAGTATAGCCCGGAGGTAGAAAGCCTCTGGGTTCCACCCCCAGTACCACAAAAATAAAATAAAATAAAAAATATAAAATAAACTATTGATATAGTCTTAATTTAACAAAAAATAAATGTTAAAAATTGTAAACAATTTAAAAAGAGAAAGAGCATACTGGGTAAGGAACTTACAGTATATGATAGACAACAGATAAGTGCTTCTAAAACTCTACAAGACCACGAAGCTTAATAGAGTTGTGTAAATCTCAGACTAAACAGAGTGCCAAGGAAAAATGACAAATGGTCAACAAGCATATGGGAGAAAGATGCCTAATTTAATAATCAAAGGAAGTACAAATAAAGAACAACACTTGAAAAAAATAGAAATGCTCTTAAGTGATTATATTCAATATTCTTCAGGATTCATGTACATATTGCTAATAATCTTTGATCTAGTGTTTTCTAATCCTTAGATATGTACATAACTTTGATATCGAAGTTTCTATTACAGAGATTTATTCCAATGATGAAAATTATTAAGTACACATAGAGTTGAATGAGAAAGATGTTGCTACATTGTGTGTGTGTGTGTGTGTTACTGGAAATTGAACCCAAGGGCATTTTACCTCCAAGCTACACTCCCAGCCCCTTTTTCTTTTTGTTTTGAAACAGGGTCTTGCTAGACTGCTGAGAGTCTTACTAAGTTGCTGGGCCTGGTCTCGAACCTATGATCCTCCTGTCTCAACCTCCTAAGTACTGGGGTTATAGGCATGTTCTGCCATCCCTGGATATGTTGCTACTGTTTAAATGTAAACATATAGCCAGGCGGAGCATGCTTGTAATCCCAGCGCTTGGGAGGCTGAGACAGGATGATCGCACAGGTTCGAAGCCAGCCTCAGCTACTTAGGCTCTGAGTAACTTAGTGAGACCCTGTTTCCAAATAAAAATATAAAATAGGTCTGGGAGTATAGCCTGGAGGTCGAAAGCCCCTGGGTTCCACCCCCAGTACCGCAACAAAACAAAACAAAACAAAACAAACAAACAAACAAACAAACTATATATATATATATATATATATATTTTTTCTTTTTGTTTTGAAACAGGGTCTTGCTAGATTGCTGAGAGTCTTACTAAGTTGCTGAGCCTGGTCTCGAACCTATGAACCTATGATTATATATATATATATATATATATATAAATATTATATATATTTTATTTATTTATTTATTTTTTTGCGGTACTGGGGATGGAACCCAGGGGCATTCTACCTCTGAGCTTCAACTACAGCCCTATTTTTTTATTCTTTATTTTGAAACAGGGTCTCACTGAGTTGCAAAGGGCCTTACTAAGTAGTAGCTGAGGCTGTCCTTGAACAGTGATCCTCCTGTCTCAGCCTTCCAAATGCTGGAATTACAAGTGTGCACCACCAGGCCGGGCTTGTAAACATATATTTTCTTTAAAAAAAGAGATAATAATCTAGCCAATAGCTTGGTGACACATGCCTATAATCCTAGTACTTGGGAGGCTGAGACAGGAGGGTTATAAGTTTGAGGACAGCCTCAACAAGTAGTAAAAATCTCAACCTAGCGATACCCAATTTCAAAATAAAAATTAAAAATAGGGTTGGGGGTATGGCTTGGAGGTAGATTACCTCTGAGTTCAAGCCCCAGTACAAAAAAAAAAAAAAAAGAAAAGAAAAAAGAAAAAAGAAAGAAAGAAGAAAGGAAAGAAAGAAAGAGAAAATCATCTAAATCAATAAAATGTATTAAATAAATTTTGGTAGCCGGGCATGGTGGCACACGTTTGTAATCCATGTGCCTGGGAGGCTGAGACAGGAGGATCGCACAGGTTTGAAGCCAGCCTCAGCTACTTAGTGAGGCTCTGAGCAACTTAGACCCTGTTTCCAAATAAAATATAAAATAGGTCTGGGAGTATAGCACTGAGGTAGAAAGCCTCTGGGTTCCACCCCCAGTACCACCATAAATAAATAAATAAATAAATAGATTAATTTTGGCATAAATATATTATATAATAATTAATGATTTTGTTAAGGAAGAAGATTTAATAGGTAAAAAAGATAATCACCATTTACTGTGAAAACTAAAAATTTATCCTATAAAATAGTATAATCTGCTTTAGTTTTTATATAAACATGTACTACAAAGAATGATAATTCAGAAGATATACATCAAATGTTAAAGATGGTTATCTGATATAGTTAGTAAAGTTGACTTATTTGGTTTTGTTTCACTGTAATTTCTAAAATTTCTACAATGACTATTGTAGAAAGAGTTCTTTTTTTCTTTTAAGTTTATGGAAGTTAGAAGAAATGAAAAAGAATAGTCCAAGGAGTTCATTTTGCCATGAGGAATTAGATGCCCAGTATCTCAAGTAGAAAATAAATCTGAAAACCAAATTTAGTAAAATGGACTTTTCTATTTATTGCTCCTTCTCAGATTATTTTAGAACTTTAATATCCAGAAAGTATCTCTAATTATAACTTTTTAAATCATGAGAACAATTTGTTCTGAATCTTTTATTTATTACAGCAAAGCATAATCTCGACTGCCTGAGCAAACTTCATTTTCCTTGTATTAGAAGAGAAGATGGATTTGCATCTAACTTTCTCCTAATTATTTTTTATAGGCCATGCTTTCTTTCTTTTGGCTATTGGAGTAGTATACGCTGACATTACTTGAAAAAACAGCACAAATAATTCAATGGCACACTTCCAGAAGCTGCCAAAACACCAGCCCCCAAGTGTTTCATCATTTAGCTCAGAGAACAGTAGCTTCTACTGGATTGTAGTAGAAGTGAGGCCGTGACATTTCTAGCTGCTGTGTCCTGTCCAAGGTTTTATGACACATCTCTAGTGGCCTTGGCCTTCATCTGTAGAGAGGTCCCATCCCACTTTCCAACACACACACACACACACACACACACACACACACACACGCTGAGAATTTCAGCATGTTTGGATGGTTTTCATGAGAGAGTGCTGTCCAGGTCAGTGGAACGGAAACAAAAGTTCAGAATGCTGTTACAAAACATTTGATTAGCCCAGGAGAGTAAGGCCCCGTTGACAGGAAGGCTAGCAAGTGATTAATTTCTGAGTCACAAATCTTAATAACACCTTTGAATCTGAGGCCAAGTTTCAATTCACTTATTTATTTGTATTTATTTTTCTTAGCAATTTATCAGAATAAAAATAAAATGAAAAGTGTATGTTTTTTTTTTTTTTTTTTTTTAGATGAGATCTGGTACATTGCCCAGGCTGACCTTGAATGCCCTAGGCTTAAGAGATCCTCCTGCTGCAGCCTCCTGAGTAGCTAGGACTAAAGGTGTCTGCTACTATGCTTGGTCAAAAGGTTCTATTTTTGTTTTTAAAATGTAATTTTCTTCATAAGTGAATGGCTGAACAAACTGTGGTGTGTTTACACATGGAATATTTATTAGTGATGGAGACAATGTAACCATCAAGCCATAGAAAGATATGGAGAGAGCTGAGGATGTAGCTCCATGGTAGAGCATTTGTCTACTATGTGCAGGTCCCTGAGCTGAATCCCCAGCACGGGAGGGAGGGAGGGAGGGAGAGAGGGAGGGAAGGAGGGAGGGAGGAAAGAAGGTAGGAAGGAAGGAAGGAAGGAAGGTAGGAAGGGAGGATGGAAAAGATAGGACATGAAGGAATAAGGTGAAATTATAGAGACAATAAAAATATAGGTGAATTCCAATAAGGGAGGGAGTGATGAACAGGAGGAGAACAGATTATTTTTTTAGGGCAATTAAAGTATTTGGTATGATCCTTCAAGGGCAGATACATTTTTCAAAACCCACGGAATATATGATACAAAAAGTGAATCCTAGGACTATGAATGAGAAAGCTCATGAGAGAGCACATGCCTAGCATGTGTGAAGCCTGGGTTCAATCCCCAGCACTGCAAACAAACAACACAGTAACATAAACTATAGACTTTAATTAGTAATAATGCATCTACACTGGCTCATCACTTATAACAAATGTACCACTAATGCAAGATGTTAATAGGGAAAACTATTCGATGGAACAGGTTAGAATTAGAAAGGAAGAGTATGAGAACTCTCGCTAACTTTAGCTCAATTTTCCTTTAAACATAAAACTGCTAAAAAGGTCTACTAAAATGGCAATGATAATAAAAAGAAAAAAATTAATATTATAAAATTAACATTTATATATCAAGAGGGGGTAAAAGCAACTTACTTCCGGTTCACAATCAACCACTCCCGAATATAGGTCTGGACACAGTCCCTGACATGAGGGTCCAGTTCAACCCTAAATAGGTGGAAAATAAGATGAAAACATGTTATTACTGAGCAAAAACAGGAAAGCAATCCCTTATAGCCAACAGGCACAATGATTTTAAATCGATGCCCATTCATTTCGAGTGTTCCAAATATTTCTAAGGCAAAATAAGTGTTCCAAATATTTCTGAGGCAAACCTGTTGCATTTTATATTTGGTGGGTTTTCTTTATTACAGAGAACCACTAAATTATACCTTTCCCTGAAGACACTGCAACACAAGACAGCTAGAAGTACCACAATCAAATACAAACCAAGAAAAGTAAGTATAAATACTTGTTTCTAACAAGGACGAGTCTTGGCTCATGTGTAGTTTTGTTAAGACATGCAAGTTCTCCTTTTAGAAAGTCAAGAAGAACAGCTGTTCTAGGCCTTGATAACTTTGCAGACACTGGCTTCAGTTGGTGATCATTAATGTGGTTGATTCCTGCTGTACTTGATAAGAAGTGTGTCATGAAAGACACTTGACACATTTCAGTCTTTTTATTTATTTTTTTAGTACTAGGGTTTGAACCTAGGGACATTCTATCTCTGAACTATAATTCGAGCGCTATTTTATTTTGTATTTTGAAACAATCTCGCTTAGTTTCTACGGCCTCACTAAGTGGCTGAGGATGGCCTTGAACTTGCCATCTGGCCTGAACTTCCCAAATAACTTATCAGAGTCTTGAAATCAGAAACAACAGTAGCAAAGCCTTTTTCTGCTGTCACACATACATTAACAGGTCTAAATGCTATAGGTTTTGATTTCTTCATTTGTAAAGAGAAGGTGCTATAGTTGTGATCTTGAATGCCCCCCAGAGGCCCACATGCTTATGGCCCCAAGGTTGGCACCACTGGGAGGTGGTGAAGCCTTTAGGACATGGGGCCTTATAGGAGGTCTTGGTCACTGGGGCCATGTCCTGGGAGGGGATTGGGGGGTGCCAGTCCCTTCCTCTCTGCGTTTTGCACCCAGCCACAAGGTGAATGAGCCTCCTCTGCCACCATAGGTCCAAGGCATTGGGACCAAAAACTTTACACAAAGTAGTAAAATCAAATGATTCTCTATCAAAGTTGAAAATAATATGTGATACTATATTAAAGTCACATCTGAATAAATGGTCTGACAAAGGGGGAAACTGTTTCCAGTTTTCTGGGAATGAGTGCTCTAAAACATTAGAGCTGAATATTCAGTCAGCTCTTCTATGTGAATGAGAAATGCTTGAACAAGAGAGCAAGGGCTCTTCTTAATACCACATCACTGCCGCCCAACATCCTCAAACTCTGATGGAATAAGATCTAAATTAAACCTAGAATATCTCAGAGAAGTGAGGGCAGGGACTATGCTTCATGATCTTTTTTCTGGGACTTTTTGGGGAAAAGGAGAAGGCTGAAAATGTGCAAGACGATGTGAATTTGATTTTTGTTTTGTTTTTGTGTGGTACTGGGGATGGTACCCAGAGGCATTTTACCTCGAATCTACACCCCCAGACCTATTTTTTATTTTTTTTTATTCTTTATTTTGAAAACGGGTCTCAATGAGTTGCAGAAGGCCTCACTAAGTAGCTGAGGCTGTCCTTGAACCGTGATCCTCTGGTCTCAGCCTCCCAAATGCTGGGATTACAAGTGTGCACCACCATGCCTAGCTTAGTTTTTATTTTAAATGCAGATAAAAGTTCACCCTAAACTTCCAGACAGTGATTTGTTTTTACTCTATGGTAGCAATAAGAATTTCATTTAGATATAACCCCATAGCTGTTTGATACCAGGAGCTAATGTCCTGCCTAGCAACCCAGCCCTCAACAGCTGTGCACATCTGTTTCCTATAGTTATTTCCCTGGTGTTTTTCCTCTTGACAAAATGTTCTGCAAGGGAAGAGATTTTGCTCTATTCATTTTTTAATTTCAGTGCCCAACATATAGTGGATGCTCAATAAATTTGAGTAGAACTTTTCTTTTTAACTTGATCCAGTCTCCTATGTGGAAACAAAATGCTTCTGAATGGAGGCATATCCAGTGATTATTATGATATTTTTGCATGTGGAGATGATGAGGCTTCCTGAGGTTATGACTAGCCCAAGGTCACTGAGCTGGCATCCATCCTGGCAGTCCAACTCCAGAGCGCATGCTCTTTTTTGGGGGGAGTAGGTACTAGGGATTGAACCTGGGGGCATTCTATCTCCACGCTACACCTCTAACTAGCCCTTTTAATATTTATTTTGAAACAGGGTTTCACTAAGTTGCAGAGCATCTAAGTTGCTGAGGCTGGCCTTGAACCTGTGATCCTCTGGTCTCAGCCTCCTGTGTATTGGGATTACAGGCATGTGCCACAGGGCCCAGCTTAGAGCCTGTACTCGTCCTACCACATTCCTTAAAGTGTCTTAGTCCCCAGATGGCTTTTCAAAGCTTCTGACCAAACCAATTTAAAACCTGTCTATGATAGGAGCAACTGTCTTTCTGCACATCTTAATGAGCTGAGTAATTCTGTTAATGTTTAAGAGAGGTTCAGAATCAGAGCACCACCACCCCCCTTTACCAACAGTAATCATGACAATCACAACCCATCTATATTTTAGGAAAACAATTACCCTTCCTCCGGCAAAGAGGGCTGCAAAGTCCTACATTCCTTTGGTGTGAACGCCACGTCCAAGTCATCGTCAGTCAAGTCTCCCAGCTCCTGGGCCAACTCCTCATCCAGGCTGTTCAAGTGTGTCATCAGGAGGCTTTCAAAGTCCACCGGCTCCACAGGGTCATAAAACTGAGGCTGCAGGACGGGAAAAAGAAAAAAGATGTTCCCACAGGGCTGCCTGGTGAGCACTGATGACGAGGCGGCGATCGCCTTGCCCTCCCTTCCGACTTAGTGCTTTGCTGTTCGCCTGAAACGAGTCACTCTCTGGAGGAGCTGTCAAATAGACGCAGTGATATGGAAAGGCAAAGAAACGCATCAATGGAAAGTCAAGTTGTAACACGATGAGTAATTAAAATCACACCCCAAGGCAGAATTTTTCTCTGCTTAATTGCATCTGGATGAGAAATCCTGAGGAGATCCAAAATGAGATCACAGGGCTTTTCTGAATTTTTGTAATTTCTCCCGCAAAAGCTCTCTGAGGCCATGTTTTGTTTATCTAAATACAGTGAAGCAGAGAATAGAGACAGCTTTCCAGAAATTCAGGCAAATAAACCTCCTCTGGCAGAGTACTCAGGTGCAATGCTTCCCTTGGCCTGAGTTAGTGTATTCGCTGGTTATCAAAAGCCAACGCTCAGCCATCACCGCAGCCAATGGCGAGCCAGGCACAGTGGCTGAGCCTTCCATGGCTGTGGCTTCCAGGTACACTTGCAGGGGGACGGACCAGTGCTGGTCTGGAAGGCGTTTTCATTGACTGCAGCTACACTAGCAAACTTGGGACACTCTGCTGAGTGTTCTTGTGGCTAAATTCATGTGCTTTAGAAAAGCTGTTTTGGTTCATTTAATCCTCTCGTAGTGGGAGAGAAAGAAATATTAGTGGGGCTGGAGTAGTATATTTGCATAGCATGCATAAGGTCTGAGTTTGAACCCCAGAGAATTCTATCTCTGGGCTATACACCTAGCTCTTTTTAAAATTGTATTTATTTTTTATTTATTTTTATTATTTATTTTTTTATGGTGGTACTGCGGTTCCTGGAAACCCTTCTACCTCTGGGCTACACTCCCAGACCCATTTTTATATTTTTAATTTGGAAACAGGGTCTCTTCAGCCAGTGTGGCTGGCTTTGAACCTGCGCAATCCTCCTGTCTCTGCCTCCCAAGCGCAGGGATTACAAGCGTGAGCCACCACGCCCGCCCTTTTTTTTAAAATTATTTTTTATTTTTGAAATAGGGTCTCACTAGGTCACTGAGAGTCTTGCTACACTTCTGAGGCTGTCCTTAAAACTGCAATCTTCCTGTCTCAGTCTCCTAAATACTGGGATTACAGGTGTATACCACCATGCCTAACTAGATGGTAATTTAAAAAATAACATATTTGTTTAGTTGCTAACATTCAAAGTTAGCAACCCTTTGGTGATCTTAAATTAGACAAAATGCTTCTCTCTTTCTTTTTTTCTTCAGGCATTGGGGATTGAACTCAGGAGCAATCGAACACTGAGATACATCTCTATACCTATCTTACTTTTTATTTAGAAACAAGGTCTCTGTAAGTTATTATGTGCTGGCCTCAAACTTGCGATTCTTCTAAGTTTTCCAAGTACTGGGGTTACAGGCATGCACTACCACAACTGGCTAAAATGTTTCTTTTGTCTGTGGAATTCACACTTAGGAACCATTACCTTGAGAAGTGAAAGAATTATTTATATCAAGTAAATGATTTATAGCTAGTAAAAAACAATAACTGCAGCTCCAGGAAGTGTTCGTTTGTGGAAGATGGTGTGAAGTCATCAGCCCCCAAAGGGTACTGTTCTCCCTGACCTCTACCCCCAATAGACTGACAAAACCAATACCCCAGATCTTTGCCGTGTGGGCTCTAATCTCCACTTGGACCGCTGCGATAGGAGACAAAGAAGAAAATGCTGACAAAACCGGTTTTTTGGCTCCTTGAAACCGCACACTAGTGAGGACCGCAGGTTGGAGAAAAGGAATGAGGAGCTTTTGCAGAGGCGAAAGGAGTAGGATTAGAGACTGGAAATGCAGCCTGTCTGGTCCTCCCCACTCCTGCTGGCCCTGGTGGTAATGGAGACATGAATGACTCGTGTTGGGGAGTGAGGACAAAGCTGCCGACTGGGTACAACCCACGCTATTTCCCATCTGGATTCTCGAACGCAGCTGACTTACAAGACGCCCTATGCCAGCAGGGTAAGGGGGCAGTGAAGCGGGTGACCAGACCAGCTGAGCAGCCCCCTCGCTCATTCCAGGTGGTATAAAAAAGGAAAGAGGAGTTTCCCTTTATTCTGATGGATTCTGAGGTCAGCTGAGAACAGGACCTAATCCTCATGAAGGGGCTTCTCAGAATGAAGCCCCAGGGCCCAGCAGGGCTTGGGAGCCAGGGACCAACCCCAGCAGGAGCCAGGTATGAACTAAATTTGCAAAGGGACACTGTTACACTCCATCAAAGGGAACAACAGGCATCATCTATACACAGGCTAAACCTACCAGACATTTACACAAGACTGACCCCAAACACGAAAGCAGACTCTCCCCCTCATCTGCCCGGTGCAGCCACCATGGATAAAGGCTTAGTCAGAGGTAGAAATGGTTTCTAAAGGAGATCAGGAAGACTAGTTTTGCCATTGGCAAGTGGGTGGAGAACCAACTACTCTTAGCTAGACCTTCAGGCAGTTTTTCCTCTTGCAAATTCAAACAATAATTTCCCAGGAAATAAAAAAGATTTCTGTTCCCCAAAGTATCTGCAGTCTTGAGGGCAAGAGCAAGTGTTATCCTCAGGCAATCGATGCACATGCACAGATACACGTAAACATGTATGGAGGTAGTGGAGTGTAAAAGGAGGGAAATGTTGAAGAGAATTACAGTGGCATTGCACTTTCTTGGGGAATGAAGGGTGGGAATCAGGTAGGGGAGCAAGTTCTCAAATTAGTCAAGGAGAGAAGTAAGCCTTTGGGAACTTATAGCCAAGCACGAAATGTATCTGTTTTGTTTTCTCTGCTGCTGAGCTATCTGTTCTCCTAGTCAATTGACACCAAAGACAAATATAAATGCTATGATCCAAAGCAGTTTCAGGGCTACCTTTATATGGTGAATCATCACACAGTATACTCATTTGTTATAATAATGAGAGAAAAGCCTTTATTTATTTACTTATTTACTTACTCATGAATGATACTGGGGATCGAACCCAGGGTGATTCTACTTCTAGGCTACACCCCCGGCCCTATTTTATTTTTTATTTTGAGACAGGGTCTACATTGCTGAGGCTGTCCTTGAGCCTGTGATTCTCCGGTCTCAGTTTCCCAAGAACTGGGGTTACAGGTATGCACCACAATGGTTGACACAGAAAAAAGCCATTTTTCTATAGACTAAATAAACAGAAATGCTTAAGATTGCAAATGACACTAAGCCAGTCTTTACCTATCAAGATGGCGTGGTGATGTGTCTGTCCACTGGCTAGTAAATGGGCTCAACTGTGTTACCTTGAATCCCCTTTCTAGTATGTTCCAGACGGGGTGGGACTTCAGTGCTCCCTTGGCAGGAGTTGGGGAGCAGAAAGGAGGCTGCCACCATTTCATTACCTATGCACCTCTACTTCCAGTGGTACAAGTGCTAATTTAGATACCGATGTGAAGGGATATTGCCAGTGTCAAGCCCTAATCAACTGACTTGAAGTGAACAAAAAGAGACACTGTCCTGGATTAGAAGCTTTCTTTGAGCAGGCAGAGGCTCTCCTGAAGTTCAGAGGAGCCAAGTTCAGCTCTTCCCAGGGGGTGCCAGCCCAACTTGCCATCTCTCCTTCCTTTCTGTCTGTCCAGTGGAGTTCAGGCTCTCTCAGCCTGCCTATAAATGGGCCAGTTCCTTGCTGTCAATTCCTTAGTGTATGTGCAAAGGTATTTCCTACCAGCTCTGCCGTTCTGGTGAAAACCCGACTGAGGCCCTCCGATCATTCAACAAACATTACTTGGTGAGCCACAGTGCTGAGGGAGGAGGCCTGGGAAATGGAGTCACTGTTCTTAAGTAATTACATTTCTTGATGAAGGTTTGTGAAGCCTTTCTTTTTAGTTATTTCTTTAAGAGGCCTGGTCAATAGACTAGAAATACATACCCATAGCCAAATATTCACTTTTGTGTGTGTGATACTGGGGATCGAACCCAGAGGCATTCTACTTCTGAACTAGGCCCTCGGCCTATTTTATTTTTTACTTGGAAACATGGTTTGAGGGCCTTGCCAAGTTGCTGAGGCTAGCCTTGGACCTGAAATCCTCCTGTTTCAGCCTCCCAAGAACTGGGATTAAAGGCCTATGCTACCATTCTTGGCTTAAATATTCACTTCTTAAATTAAGCAAGTCTGAGCTTTCCCTGTCTCCTAACTCACATCAAAAGCTATTCCTCTTTACCAGGAACACAATTCAGTTTGTTCTGAAATGAAAAACTCTAGAAGCATATGTTCAACTTACCTAGCTCCAAGCACAGTGTTGTACACAGAGAGTAAAATAACTAATGGCTCAAATGACAAATCTGGACAATATTTAACAGATATTAAAAAGCAAGGAAGTTAAATGACTTGACCCAAATCACACAGATAGTCATGGAGGACCTGGGGAGGTAGTGGTGCTAGGGAGGTTTCATGTCCTTCTTGAGATGGGGGGGCCTGTGTCCCCAGTGGATGGCCTGTGTCCTCACGCATGTTTGTCCCATGGATGCTGGGCCTCATGTCTACTTGGCTGGTCACATCAGACAAGTCTTGTCAAAGCTACTCAGGCTTCCATGTTGCTGAATCTAATGTTCTTTGCATGTCCTGGTTAATCTACAGTATTGGACATGGCTGATCACTCTCTGCTTCTTGAAACACTTTCTTCCCATGGAAGGCAAGTCTCCTGTATTCTAGTCACTGTAAGTGCCATGTGCCAGGAAACTCCTCAGTCAGGACTAATTGGGATAGCGGGTCTCTATGTACAGGGTACCATTTTTTACAGGTCCCTGGGGCAAAGTCTTAAAATATCACTTCCTAATCTGCATTTACTCCCAGAGATGATCTCATTTATAATCTGTATCCTCAATCTTTGCCCTGAAAACAAGAATTATTTTTTTCTCCTCTTCCTCTTCCTTTTTTTCTCTCTCCCTGGTACTGAGGATTGGCCTCCGGGGCATTCTACCTCTGAGCTACACCCCCAATCTTATTTTTAATTTTTTCCCCTTTTGGTGCATTGTAACTATACAGGGAAATGGATGGAATTGGATAACATTATACTATTTTTTATTTTGAAACAGGGTCTTGCTAAATTGCTCAGGGCATCACTATGTTACTGAAGCTGGCCTCAAACCCATGATCCTCCTGTCTCAGATTCTCAAGTAGTGGAAATACAGACATGTACCACCACATCTGGCTCAGGCTAACCTTCTCAATTACATGACAACATCACCACTTGGTAATCCAGTAGACCTCTCACACACAACAGATTCAAAACTAACCCTTAATTTTCCTGCTAACCTGCTCTTCCTATACCTTCCAAGTTCCCACATTATCACCAAGTGGCATTTCCACTCCGTCCATTGCCCTGGCCAGCCAATGGCTCTGGATTCAATGTCGATTCTTCTCTTTTTCTTAGACTCTACATCTATCAGAAAATCCTATCTACATTGCTTCTTAAATACATCCAGAACTGTGCTGCCTCACCCTATTCCAAGCAGCATCACTGCTTTTCTGGGTTGTGGTGACATCTGCCACCTCCCTCTCCTCCCCAGTCTATGTTCCACAGAGCAGCCACAGTGGGCCGTGCAAGAAGACTGTGTAATCATCCTTATGAAAAGCAACATGGTGCTGGGCCTGCGTTCAGTGCTTCCAGTGGCTTTCTATCATAAGGAAGAACAGAAGAGCCAGAGTAGCCAAAACAATCTTAAGCAAAAAGAACTGTGTTGCAGGAATCACAGTACCTGATTTCTATAGGATAACTACAGAGCTAAAGGAACAAAACCAGCACAACACTGGGACAAAAACAGACACATAGATCAGTGGAATAGAATAGAAGGTACAGAGACAAATCCTCACACTTATAGCCTGTGGATTTTTGACAAAGGTGCCAAAACATATGTTGGAGAAAAGATAGCCACTTCAACAAATGGGACTGGGAAATCTGGATTTTCCTATGTAAAAGAGTGAAATTATACCCCTATCTCTCACCCTACACAAAAGTCAACTTTTGTGTCAACAGATGGATCAAAGATCTAGAATTAAACCATAAACTTTGCAATTACTAGAAGAAAACATAGGATCAACTCTTTAATACATAGACCCTGGTAAGAGACTTCCTCAACAAGACCCCTAAAGTTCAGGAAATAAAATTTAAAAATTAATCTGGGTAAGAATCAACATTATTCCATGGTCTCTGAGGCCTCTGACCCAGCCCTGCTCTCTAGAAGATCTCATCTTGTGCTACCCACCTGGTGTAGGCCACACCCTTCTTCCTTGCAGTTTCTGGAGTAGACTACACACTCTCGCCCTGGGAACTTCACACTTACTCGTCCTTCTGACTGGAATACTTTGCCTTTGGAGATCTGCCAACTTCATTCCAAATTCTATATGCTTTTCCAGACAGAGGCCTGCACAGACCATCCAATCTAGATAAGCCTCTCTTCTGTGTTCCTGTCTCCTTTCCCTGTTTCATTCTTCAGAGTTTACATTTACTTATTTTTCTCTCTCTGTCTCCCTTTCTAAGATGTAAGTTCCACAAGGATATATGCCCTTTGTCATAATCACTATTGTCTTCTCAGCTCCTAGAGCAGTTTTGGGCACAGAGAGAGAGACCCAATAAATATTTCTTGAATGAATAAGACAGCCCTCAGCTGTATCTTTCAGTAAACAGAGCTGAAGGATGTAAGGTTCTTCAGGCTTTGGTGGTTTAAACGTACTTTAGGGCCTAAATTAAACAATGCTTTCCTGCTCCCACCAATGGCAATCTCCTGTTGACACCACTGAAGATATGACATGTCATCATGGGTTTCAATCTGCTTTGACCAAGACTGATTTAATTCCCCTGTTTTACAATGACAATAACGAGATGCCTTTTCTGTGTGCAGAATGCCTGCCACTCTCTACTGGCTGCATCCTCCTTGTGAATGTTCACAGGAACTGTACTGAGATCTCTTTTTTCCACCGTGTCCCTCCAGCATAATCAATGGAACTAAAAATTAGCACAACCCCTTGAAAATGGACAAAAGAACACTAGAGTCAGAAGGAAAAAAGAGTTCTTTTATCTATCAAGTGATTCATTTCAGTCATTCTGAGATATATAAAAAGAATTATAAAAAAAAAAAGAAGTTTGCGAGCCAAGAATGGTGGTGTACACCTGTAATCCTAGTACTTGGGAGGTTGAGACAGGGGGATTGAAGGTTCAAGACCGGCAGCTTAGCAAGACTCTTGGCAACTAGAAAGACCCTGCTTCAAAACAAAAATAAAAGGTCTAGGGGAATAACTTGGAGATAGAATGCCACTGGGTTCAATTTTCAGTACCAATAAATAAATAAGTAAATAAATAAGGCTACTGCATTTTACAAAAATTTACGCACATAACACAAATGAATGCTTGTAAGGTATGAGACTATGTTTAAACATAAACATTAGATATACAAATATGTCATGTAACCATGGTGCTTTGGTATGTATCCAGGATGTGGTTTTTACCTTCTCATCTAGAATTGTTATGGTCTGGCTGATTCAATTTATTCTGTTTTACTTCAAGAATTTTCTATTCTGATTGATTTTTTAATAGTATAGTATTTTCCTCCATAAAAATGTAGCTTAAAGTTATTAACCACATACAATGTCTCTAATCCTCCTTACTGTTTTTTTTTTCTGTACTGGTGGTTTAACCCAGGGGCATTTTACCTCTGAGCTATACCCCCAACCCCATTTTTTATAATATATTTTGAAACAGAGTCTCACTGAGTTGCGGAGGGCTTCACTAAGTAGTTGAGGCTGGCCGAGAACCTGTGATCCTCCTGTCTTAGCCTCCCAAGTACTGGGATTACAAGAGTGCACCACCACAACCTGCTCCCAATTCTTTCTTCTATGTTTCACTCCCCGTTTTTCTTTTAATAGTGAGAAAATAGTATGTTATAGCTTCATTTGAAAAGAAGCATCTAATAAGAGTTGTTTGCTTACATACATGCCTGGCATCAGAGACCTCTGGTCAACCTGTTTACATTGCTGTGGTTACAGAGAATACCAAAGCTAACAGGTGAATCTACACCCAGGGACAGTTACCAGTTATAGCTCTCATCCTGGGCTCTGGTCACAGAGGACACAGATAGACTCAGGGTAACTCTGTCATCTTGTCTAGAAAACCAACTCTAAATGATGGATCATCTTCATACAGAAAAACACAAAATTTAAAAATGCTTTATCTACTTTCATAATATATGTACACACAACCATCACAGCTAACATTTACAATTAAAGCTTTAAAACCCAATAAAACAAAAGAAAAAGGCAACATCAAACATACAACCTTCTTCTTGTTTATCAGATAAACGATGGAAGCCACCCTATTTATGTATGCTATATCTCTAGGGTTAGCAAGGAAGGCTTGCTTACCACATATTCTGCGATTCCCAGCCTGTCACACAGCAGAAGAACCTACCTTTCTGTATATTGTCTCCCTCTTTTGTAATGTTTCTACCTACCTGAGAATCTTTTAAGTGATTCTCAATGGAGGCCACATGTTAAAATCTCCAAGGAATGCTACGATTGATGCCTGGTGCTATTCACAGGGATTCTGATGTAATTGTGCTGTGGTAGGCCTGGCTACAGACATGTTTCTAAAGGTCTTGGTGACTCTAATGTACATTCAGGGCTGAGACCCACTCTTCTGTGTCCTCTCAGCCGCCTGCATCAAGCCTTTGCCCCTATTTCAGGAGGGATATTTCTTTCTTCTCTCTCACTTGAAGCCAGTATGGATTCACTGCCTTCCCAATTCTATCATAAAGCCCCTCAGAGCTAAAACCATCTCCTGCTTATTTCTCTTTAATCTTCTGCAGTGCCTCCATGGTGCCAAACACATAAAACAGCAATAGCACTATTTACACAGAGTCTCTTATACAAATCTTTATAAATCCCAAAGTGGGTGGCACTCGTGTGCCAATTTTGAAAAAAAAAAAGGAAACCGAAGCCTTCAGAAAAGTTAAATAACCTGTCCTCAACTATATAACAAATAAGTGGCAATTTTTCTAAACCCCAAGTCTATCTGACTCCAACTCTTCATTCTTGCAAAGTTGCCCCACACTACCAACAAACTTGTAATTGATCAGGTTTTTAATAACTGGACCTCAATTAAATAATTTTTAAAATTAAAGGACAATGTATATCAGCATGGGGGTCATTGAAATGGTGGTTATATAAGTAAAAGAAAGCAGGAGTCAATACATGTGAACTTATTGTTCCATTGGCTAAAATAATATAATAAAAAGTCTATGGCTTTTGGGTTAAGACACTTTTTCTAGAGTTTCTGCAGGTTAAGCGCTTTTAAATGGTACACTGCTCCTCCAGCTCTGTTAGTGAATCATGCTGAAATGATCCATGATCTTTCCATGAAAAGAAATAATTTTTTGAAGTATAAATGAAATCACCATGGAGGTTGATAATTTCTTCTGGGAAACCTTCAACTGGGAAGATGATTCAAGGAAACCTACAGCCATGCATTACAACACAACAGCTGGTGAATACTAGGAGATGGGGTTACCTAAGCAGGTTGTTCATTTAAAACAAACAAAAAAGAGCTGGGTGTGGTGGTGCACGCTTATAATCCCAGCACTCGGGAGGCTGAGACTGGAGGATTGAGGTTTGAGGACAACCTCAACTATTTAATGAGGCCCTCCGCAACTTAGTGAGATCCTGTTTCAAAATAAAGAAAAAAAATTGGGCAGGGGGTGTAGCTAAGAGGTCGAATGTCCCTGGGTTCTATCCCCAGACCCACACAAAAAAAAAAAAAAAAAAAAAAGAAAAAGAAAGAAAGAAAAGAAAGAAAGAAAAAGAAAGAAAAAAGAAAAAGCTGGTAATCCCTGTACTTGGAATGCTGAGACAAGAGGATCTCAGGTTTTGGGCCAGCCTCAGCAATGTAGTGATGCTCTCTGCAACTTAGAGACTCTGTTTGAAAATAAAACAATAGCCGAGTGTGTTGCCACACACTTGTAATTCCAGCATTTGGGAGGCTGAGACAGGAGGATTGTGGTTCTCAGACAGCCTCAGCTACCCTTTGCAACTCAGTGAGACCCTGTTTCAAAATAAAAGAATAAAAAAATAGGGCTGAGTGTCGCTCAGAGGTAGTGTCCCTGGGTTCCATCTCCAGTACCGCCAAAAAAAAAAAAAAAAAAAAAAGGCTGGGGATGGAGCTCAGAGCTAATGGCCCTGGGTTCAATCCCCAGTACTACACACACTAAATGAATGAATGAACGAACAAATGAATGAACGAATTTGGAAATTTTGACTCCTCTACATGCCTCTTCTCTACAAATAGAAGAAATAGGGGTAATAGGCTGCAAAGTAGAGTCAAGAGATCTACAAAAACTAAACTGGAACCACTAGAAACAATTTAAATATTTAAATATATCTTAACGAATACTCCTATGCAAATAGAACCAGAATTAATTAATGACAGATATGAGTGATTCTTTTATAGTTTTCACTTTTTTTTTTCTTACTTTTGCTTCTTCTTAATACCTTCTCTTAGAATGCAGGTGACTAAGCCACGTTCCCTTGGCTTCTTAGCTACTGAAGGATTTCATCCCAATTTACTCTGTGCAAACCTCCTGATGATTTTTACCAACCTACTCAAAGAATACTTCCAAATATTGAACAAATTATTTCCTTGTAACATTACATCTCAAAAAAGGATTTCTCCTGCAAAAACGTAAGTCTGCTGCACCAAAGTTAACACAGGAGTGGAGAGGCGACGGGGTTAAAGCCTGTCAGTGCACTTCCTTAAAGTCTCTGAGCAATGATGTTCATGCTAGTTACTAAGAAGGCGACAACAGAAAGCAGCAGTCTCAAGTTACAAAACGGCAAAGCACCAAAATGCCCCACAGTGTCTAAAATTTAATGTCTTTGATCACTTTTAGATGAACTTCACATCTTTTGAAATATAATTTGAATCAGAAAATTTCAGAGCATTTTCATTTGCTTTTCAGTAAGTTACATATAAGCACCAAATTAAACCAAAAAAGCAAATCTAATTTATCTTGCTATAAAGTTCACTGAGTATGCACTTGGCCATTAAGCACTTGATGTGCTTTTATTATAATCTGCAATTTTTTAAACAGACAAAAAAACTACCAATAAAAAAGAGTAGCCTAGCAAGCCACCAAGTCATAAATAATTTTTAAAGAAATGTCATCGTAAGTTACCTCTTACAGTAAAAGGTGCTATATATTTAGTACTACTGTCTCATTAATGACATGACGCACAAATTATCCTTCCGAAATAACCAGAAATCACTCCAGGAAAACATACCTTTAAAGGGTAGTTACAACGGCGTGTAAATTGGCACAGGAGACAAAATGGAGGCTACAGGAAACGCAGGGGAAGGTTACAAAATTTTTAAGAGCAGAAGTGGTTTTGAAGTAGTTCAGTAGAAACAAAAAATAACCTAACCTCCTCAAGATAACCACTAGAACAGCCAGGGCGCCGCTGCGCTGGGTGTGAGGAAGTCAATGTAGAGGGGGAGGGGTGCTCTCACAAGGGAAGTGAGCACCCAGTCCTGGTTTCACCAACCACCTCATTTAAGGCAGACTCACCTTGCACATGTCTGGCTTCTAGTCCTCAAATAATATAACACGTATACACACACGCAACAGTTGGTGTTAACATTCGAATGTAGGTGAGCAGCCTGGCGTGGGGATGCATATCTGTAATCCCAGTACTTGGGAGGCTGAGAGAATTACAGGTTCGAGGCCAGCCTCAGAGACTTAGTGAGAGTCTCAGAAACTTAGCATGACCCTGTTTCAAGATAAAAATTTTTAAAAAGCCGGGCAGGGTGGCGCACGTTTGTAATCCCAGCATTTGGGAGGCTGAGACCAGAGGATCATGGTGGCGGACAGCCTCAGTCACTTAGTTCTGCAACTCAGTGAGACCCAGTTTCAAAATAAATAAAAAACAAGGCAGGTGGTGTAGCTTGGAAGACAAATGCCCTTGGGTTCCATCCCCAGACCCGCAATAAATAAACAAATAAATAAATAAATAAATAAATAAATAAAAATAGAGCTGGGGATATAGATTGGAGATAGAAAGTGCCTGGGTTCAATTCCCAGAACAAAAAAAATGAAGTGTTTTAAAAATAAGATTTATATGTAATATTCTATTCCAATTGTATAAAGTCCCAGGTAGAAAAAAAAAATAACCACAGAAGTAGATTACTGATGGCTTGGATTGGGGTGGGGGACAGAGGCTGACAGAGGACCAACAGAGCAGGAACTGAAGTGTTTCATATCGTGCTGAGTAGAGGGGAAATGGGTATAAATTGGCCAAATTTGTCAAATTGTGTAGTTAAAATGGGTAAATTTTATTACATGTAAATTATACTTCTAAGGAAATGATTTTGCAAAACAAAGAATTTTTAACTTGGGCTTTTCGAATTTTGGAATAAAAATTCTTCCAATAAAAGGATGCTACAAATGCAAGTCCATTCTAGGTTAGCCCCTCTCCCCAAATATGAGCTATAACTTGGGTGACCTTGAGAAGGCTGGAAGCCTTTTAAGTTGGAGTCATCAGAACCATGGCCTGGGAGGTCCTATTTACATTCTAAGCCCTGGTTTGCTGAGGGAGACAGGGACATTGTCTGATGTCAAAAAGCAAGCCGAGAGGCAGGTGTGGTGGTGCACACCTGTAATCTTTGTAGTTAGGAGGCTGAAACAGGAGGATCACAGGCTTGAGACCAGCCTCAGCAACTCAGAGAGGCTGCTAGTAACCTAGCAAGACCCTGTTTCAAAACAAAATATACAAAGTGCTGCGGCTATACCTCAGAGGCAGAATACCCCTGGTTTCAATGCCTAGTACATGCACACGCACATGCACACGCACACCCACACACAAAGTTATGAACTAACTAGCGTAACTAGTGGGTGTAGAATCCTAAATGGCAGTGAGAGGCCCAACGTTAATCAGGGAGCAAACACATACGCTGGGCACTTGCGCACATGACATTTGCTAAGCACACGTGTAGCCATACTTACTAGTTGAAGAGAGGGGAAGCCAGCTGTACTTAGGCTCTGTCGATGGTACTGGCCGAGGTTTGGTGGGAGAGTAAACTGTTTCCTTATTTCCGCTGAAGAATACCTTGAATTAAAATAAGAAAATCTAAGTGATTATTTAAAAAAAATCATCACGACTATATATGCAATCTTTGGCACCATGTTATAAAAGTCCTCTCTTTGCTGGGTCACAGGTAATATAACCATCTCAAGTGCCTTGGTGGCCTGTTCGTGTGCTTGGCTGTTTTTAGCTGATGAGATACACCCTTGACTGAGAAGTTTCCAGAGGCCAGGATGCCTGCAACCTTGCTCCTGCCCAGCACTGTTGGCCATGTGTTTGGAACTCAGTCCACTTTTTCTTATTACATCATTGCATTGATAGTTGGATTCTTAGACTAACTCACAAAAGTACATTTGAACTACAGTGAAGCTGGGCATGGTGGGAGGAGTTAGAGTGGAAAGAGCCAGGGCCTGGCCCCTTCCCAGCAGGCCACTCAGAGGACTTGGCTCTACATGAGGATGTCTGATCTCCTTTAAACCCGCACCATTCTCATGCAACCTCTCATGCAACCTTTGTGTTGGCTTCCTGCCATAACAGAGAACCGCTGCTACGTGGTGGGACCTGGAATTCCTGAGGACTACATTTTTTCCAAAGTGCTGCGTGGAATGATCCTTGCATCACAGTGACATTGCTGGGTCTTCAGCCAATGCCCCTGGCAGCCAAGAACCACATACACAAGAGAAAATTGCTCCCCTCTGTCTGCTCACCCCACCCGGCAAGAGACAGCTGGCCAGGGACCACCCACCAGTTAAAAACAGGGTGACTTCTGGGCACGCGCTTGTAAGCCATGTGTTTGGAACTCAGAACACTTTTTCTTATTACATAACTGCATTGATAGTTGGATTCTTAGACTAACTCACAAAAGTATATTTAAACTACAGTGAAGCTGGGCATGGTGTGTAGGAAAATACTAGGATTAGGAATAAGGACTCTCTTAGCTTCCAGGAAAATACAATGAGCCCACTATGACATGCCACTTCACTATCCCTAGGATTGTCTAACAGGAAAGACGGGCAATGACAAGTGTTGGAAGGATATGGAGAAAGAGGAGCACTCAGAGGTTGGTGGTGGGAATGTGAAGTGGTGCAGTTATTTTGAAAAACAATCTGGAAGTTCTTTAAAAAGTTAAACATGCTGGGCATGACGGTACACACCTGTCATCCCAGTACTTGGGAGGTTGATACAAGAGGATTGATTGTAGGTTCGCAGCCAGCCTTGGCTACTTAGTGAGGCCTTGCTCAATTTAGTGAGACCCTGTTGCAAGTTAAAGAATAAAAAATAGGCTGGAGGTGTAACTTGGAGGTAGAATGCTCCTGGGTTCAGTCCCCAGTATCACCACACACACACACACACAGTTAAACATACAGTTTCCATATATTCCAGCAATTCCGCCCCTAGGTCTATACCCAGGACAAATGAAAACTACTTAAACATGAACCTTCCCAGCAGCATTATTCATATTAGTCTCAAAGTGGAAACAACACAAATGTCTGTCAATTGATGAATGGATACACAAAAAGTGTTATATCATATAATGGAATATTACTAAGCAATAAAAAGAAACAAAATACTAGAATATGTCACAACATGGATAAATCCTGAAAACATTACCCTACATCAAATGCACCAAACCAAAGAACCACATAGCTGGTCATGAGGTGCATGCCTGCAATCCAGTACTTGGGAGGCTGAGAAAGGAGGATCAGTGGTACGGATCAGAACAGTGCAAAAGGACTCTCAGCAACCTAGTGAGAGCCTGTTTCAACTCCAAAACTAAAGTAAGTCTGAAGCTGTAGCTTAGAGGTAGAATACCCCTGGGTTCAATTCCCAGCACTGCAAAGGGGAAAAAAAGGTGACTATTGTATATTTCCTTCTATGAAATGTCCAGGATACAAAATCTGTAGAGGCAGAAAGTAGATTAGTGGTTGTCTAGAGTCGGATCATTGTACAGAAATAGGAGGTGACCGCTAATAGGCACGGGGTTTCTTTTTGGAGTGAAGAAAGTGTTCTAAAATTGATTGTGGTAATAGATAAACAACTGTGAATATATTAAAATCACTGAACAGTATACACCAAATGAGTAAATTGTATGGCATATGAAATATATCTAAATAAAGTAGATAGGTGATACAGATATAAGTTGCGTGTATGTGTAAGTACTACAGCGACAAAAGTAAATGCAAAAAAATGACCAAATTTAATGCGACAACTGAAATTGAGGAAAAACTTCCAATTTTGTTACTAAGTGCTTAATAGACTGATTTCAATTACAAGTTGGACAGTCACCAATTTTTAAAAAATCAGATTAGATCACTGTTCATCTCGTATAAACAACAGTGTACCTTGTGTTTGATACCACACGAACTCAAACCAACACTGCAGTCACTGATTTGCTTACTTGGGAAGAGGACTGTATGTCACGGCAGCAGAGACAAGAGGCCCTAATCTAACTTTTTGTGACCTTCAAGATGACCTTTCATGCATGAGGCTGACTTCTCCAGAGACTCCTGCATCGGGGTTCTCCCCTAAGACCTTCCAAGTAGCATGTTTTGGTTTCACAGCCACCCCAAAGCCCTCCCTATCATAGACCAGAGTGGTCTATCTAGAGAGGGAATATCAGAAAGTGTTCAAGAAAGGATGGGACGCCATGAGAGGATCAACGAGGCAGGAGGGGCCATTCTTGCTTTCATTTTGAAGCAAAATTTATTGTTCCACATCAAAGCTCCAGTACTTTTTTTTAATCATGAAATCAGAATGTTCCCACACTCTAATTTTCTTAAACAAGGTCAACTGACATTTCTGCTCCAGTCCACCTCATAAGAGTTTCTTAGTTCAGAGAATGAATACAATCACACAACTGATCTTTTCCGACACGTCAGGCCTGACCCAACACTGAACAATGATCCTATTCCCTGTCCTTACACCTTCAACTGTAAAAAAAGACACTTAGGCCTGTCACTTCAAAACCATCAAATATAGAGGGGAAATATCCTTAAAATAAAAAGTGAGTCATCCCGCAAGAAAAAAAGAATTGTTTCATATCACTTAAAGAACTTGAAAATGAAATTTCTCTTGTGAGGTCCTCCATGCATAATAAATGAGCAGAAATAGACTGGAACGATAACAGTCTATGTTGATCAAGTAGCAGGAAAACCAGCATGCCCACACCCCTGGAGGGCTTGTATATTGGTTCAGCACCTCTGGAAAGTAATATGGTAATATACAAAGAGAACTATAAAACTGCAATTACTTGTCTGTAGAATATGCCCCATGGAATTCATACAAACAAAAATATAATTTGAGCAGAAATGAACATAAAAATGTATGATGATAGAATATAGACAGAATGATATAAAGAGAATAGATAGACTGATAGCAAGTAATTGGGAGTATCCAACAGTGAGGAGGCCATTACGCAAATGATGACCATTTAAAATGACAAAAATAAGCCAGGCGTGGTGGCGCACACTTGTAACCCCAGGACTTGGAAAGCTGAGACAGGAGGATCGCAGGTTCGTGGCCTGCCTCAGCAACTTGATGAAGCTCTCCGCAACTTAGTAAAATAAAGAATAAAAAATAGAGTTGGGAATGTAGCTCAGAGGTAGACTGCCCCTGGGTTCAATCCTCAGCACCAGAAAAAAAAAAAAAGACAAAAATATGAATTAGTTTGACCCTGTAGATATGCATATAGAATAAGGTACAGCTAAATGTGGTGGCTCATACCTGTAATCCCAGTGCTTGGGAGGATGAGGTAGGAAGATCATAGGTTTGAGGTCAGCAGTGTGCAGTTACTTAGACTCTTTTTAAAAATAAAAAATAAAATAGGACTTGGGGTGTAGCTTAGAGATAGAATGCTCCTGGGTTCAATTCCCAGTACTACCAAATGTGTGTGTGTGTGTGTGTGTGTGTGTGTGTGTGTGTGTGTGTGTGTGTATGTATACATTAGACAGATGCTCCTACATTCCCTCTGTACGTGGAAATATACCAAAGGATCAGAAGTATTTAATTAATCATAAAAAGAGAATTTAATTACTATCTCATTCAGTTCTTCCAATAAAGTTGCTTAAGTTCATACTTGTAAGAAATGCATACAAATACACGGTTTGTGGACAGCCTCAGCTACTTAGTGAGGCCCTTTGCAACTCAGTGAGACCCTGTTTCAAAAATAAAGAAAAATAGGGCTGGGGGTGTAGCTCGAAGGTAGAATGCCCCTGGGTTCCATCCCCAGTATTGAAAAAGAAGAAGAAGAAGAAGAAGAAGAAGAAGAAGAAGAAGAAGAAGAAGAAGAAGAAGAAGAAGAAGAAGAAGAAGAAAAAAAGAAAAAAATGCATACAAATAAAATAGCATGCAGTTAAGGTATGTTACTTATGAGTTTTAAAAGTTATTCATTTGCAAGAAGATGGAAAGACCTGGAGAACATTATATTAAGTGAGATCAGCCAAGCACAGAAAGAGAAGGGACATACGTTTTCTCTAATATGCCCAAACTAGGGACTATTACGGATACCAGAGGGACTCCAGATACTGGAGGGGAAACCTCAGCAAAGCTGAAAAAGAAGGGTAGGAAATGAAGAAGGCTGAAGTTGATTAATGGAAGAGCTCCATCCGAATGTATGTAAAAGTATGAGTGTAGCATGGTCAACCTGGACACTCATTGCTGAGAGGGGAGAAGGGGAAGTGAGGGGGAGGGGGCACCAAGCACAGTCTGAATGTATGTCATTTTCAGTATGATCCACACAAAAAAGATAAATAAATAAAAAGTTATTTTAACATCAGCTATTTAGTTTATTGACACAGAACTTCAGTCCCCAAATAACATTTGGTAGTCCAGTATAAAGTCACCCCTGTGTATTCTCCCTTTAGTCCTAATGAAGGGGGAATGTGACTTCACAGATAAGAACAGAGCAGGGAGAGAGCTCACCCCGGCTTGACATCCCTCTGTGTTTGATTCTCAGACCAAAGTTTCATGCCCAAGGAAAGTTTCATGATGCTATATTTATATCATGATAATATTCCCTTAATGTGCCGACATACCTTTCTTCTAAGGCATTTTAAATGGTTTATAAATATCTTTATTTTCACACAGTTTACTGGAGGGGGGGCCTTGAGTTTTGTTTAATACGTAAATAGTCATAATAGAGAGTCAGGATGATGGTGAGGAACTCATGGTATTGAGTGGGCAGACAAGTTCTCTACTTTTATTCAAAGTAACAGGTAATTGTGATGATACACAATGGGAACTAAGAGCTCCTGGGACTAGACCTAGAACAGAGATTGCCAAAAGTGTTCTCGAGACCATCTGTATCAAATCATCAGCTACTTAATAAAGATGCAGATTCCTCGACCTTACCCCAGGTCTGTATGAATATCTCTTTTTTAAGCTAGCAACTCCAGGTAATTTATGATTGAAAAACCTACTATTTACTGAAACTACAAGACTGTGAGCGAGTGGTTGGTGTGTTCATTCACTCATCAAACACTGACGGCAAAGAAAGGCACCTGCCACGTGCTGGGGATTGAAGCTGAAGGAGCTGCTGTTGCTGCCCCTTGGAAACTTAGTGGTAAGAGAATGAATGAATCATTATAATATGATAAGAGCTGCGATACAGCGGTGCAGCGAGGTGCAGTTCCTTGTGAGCAAACAGGAGGGAGCTGCTCAATCAGCCTAGGAATGCTTGGGAAGCTTTTGGGAGGAAGAAACTTGGATCAAATTTTAGAAAAAAAATTAGTAGGAGGAGGACTGATTGGGAAGAGGAAAAAAAAAAAAAAAACAAACAGCAGTGCATTTCAATTTTTTTTTTTAAAAACCCGATTCCCACTTTTTTTTAAAACCCGATTCAGGTTTCCCGATTCCCACTTCAAATATTATAATAGCCATACTGCTCTGTTTTGATTGTTTGTTTGTTTTTTTTTTTTTTTTTTTACGAGTGCCTGTAGAAGAGCCAAGAGTGGAAATCGGGGCGCAGTCCTGAGGCTTGCCATTTGCCAGCTCTTGGAGTTCTCGTACATTAGTTAATGAGGTGGGTCTTGGTTTTATTGCATGTAAACAGAAGGGGCTGGACTGCATGATCTCCTGGGCATCTTTCCAGCTCTAACTGTAAGAATGTGCCAACAGAACAATCAGGACCACAATCTACACCAGCAGCTGGGCGAGGAAACCACATGGCCCCGGCTGACTTCTCTCTGAAAGAAAATGTCTTCAGTACATGTTGGTATACCCAGCAGCCAAAGTGGTTGGAAGGATTTTAAAAACTGAGTTAAGGAACAACCATGTCTAGGTTTTCCTAGAATCTGGCATATTTTTAATAGAAAGAAAAGGAAAGGGGTAAAGAAAAGGAGCTATATAATTTACTCTAAGTAACTAATGACCGCCTATAAAACACTCAACAAACACAAAGTATAAAGTACAGAGTTGGTAATAAAGAGTAATTATAGACATTTGTGGGTGGCATCTAAACGGATGCACCCACCAGAATACAGTACAACCATACCTTGCCAAAAACAGCCATTGTTTCAGAAATAGAAATGATTTATTGCAAGTAAACAGTGAAAGGATGTTACCCCAAACCTCCTGAATTACAAACTTAGAGACATAAGTATACAAGAAAATCAAGGTTTAAAAATCTGTTGTATGTAGAAACCTGGATCTTAATGACGAAATATCAAAGGGTTGGGTTGCAGTGTATAGAATGCATAGGTCTGCAGATACTGGGCTAGCTCAGGAACCTGTCCTTCCTGGAGCTGATCTTGTAAAGGTGAACGAAGGCTTTTTCTGAGATGTAGTCTCAGATACTTCTAGTATACTTTTAAATTTCAAATGCTCCAAAATGAATTATACAGCAAATTATACATATATTATGTCTATGTAAACAAGTAATATAAACGTATATTAATCCACGTATTATATTTGTCCATCCATAGACATACATGCATACTGTGTGTGTGTGTGTGTGTGTGTGTGTGTGTGTGTGTGTGTGTGGTACTGGGGGTGGAACCCAGGGGCTTTTCTACCTCCATGCTATACTCCCAGACCTATTTTATATTTTATTTAGAAACAGGGTCTCACTAAGTTGCTGAAAGCCTTCCTAAGTAGCTGAGGCTGGCTTCAAACCTGTGCGATCCTCCTGTCTCAGCCTCCCAAGCGCGAGGATTCCAAGCATGTGTCACCACGCCCGGCTTGCATATGTGTTTTGAGCAGTAAGTCTGGAGTGAATTGGAATGCAAAGCTCTTCAGTCAGAGGCCTCTCGATAGATTATTTCAGGTTTAGAGTTTCTCATACTTTCCACCTCTAGTCATACTAACAGCTATAGATGCACCACTTCTATAAAACTGACTCAACAAGTGGGAACATGACGGTAGCTTTCCCCTTACTAACAAGCTGTGGAAGCTGTTTTTCCTCAGAGGAGAGCCCCAGGTCCCTTTCACTTGGAAAATTCCTCTGAAGACAGAGGAATATTTATTAAATGCCTCAAGTGTTTGAGGGCTCGGGCAGCGAGCGCAGGGCAGAAGGAGGACTTGATGTCTTCGGCAGCATCTCTGTAAGATGCTTGTCCCCAGCCCTTATGCAGCACGCTATAAACTATTTCTTGTAATGGTTTGAAAATAGAATGCCCAATCTTCACAGAAACAAGTTAGCAATGTTGGAAGCAGGGCTTGTGTAAACTCAGAAGTAGATAAATTCATCCAAAGGATTTACCTGGGTGGTGGGTGGGCTGCTGGGTGTGGCTGAAGGTGGGTCCCTAAGGGTGCGGCCTTGGGGATTAAGTATGGCTCCTCCTCCTCCTCTGGCTCCAGGCCTTCCTGATGTGAGAGAGAAGGCTTGCGCTTTCCCTTTCTCTGCTTCTGGCCACTGAGCCCTGAGACGCATGGTCCCCGGCCTCACATGGATGGAACCCCCGAATCTCCAAAGAAAACTGTGAGCAAATAAATCTTCTTCCTTCTCCGTTCTGTGGTCAAGTGTTTGGGTTGGAGCACTGAGGAGTGCTGGCTGCCTGCGAGAGTTCCCTCCTGGCAGTCACCTCCTACATTTGAGGCAGTGTAATCACATACAAGGGTATCTGTGAAAAGTGGGTGCTTTTTGCTTGTAACCGTTTGCTCAGGTCAACGTTCTCCATAGCTATGATCTAAAAGACTGACGATGTAACTTAGAGGGAAGAAGATTTATTTTCTCACAGTTTCAGGTGCAGTCCATGTGAGGCTAGACCCGTGGGTCTCAGGACAGGAAGGCAGGAGGCAGAGAGAGAGGGAGCAGGGGAGGGAGGAACCGTATATAATGGCCAAGGCCGCACTCCCAGGGGCCCACCTTCTGCAGCCACAGCCACCCAGTAATAATGGATCTATCCACTGCTGGGATTACAACCCTCAAGACTCAATTTACAGCAACTCCAAACATTAATTAATGAACTCATCAGGGAACATTATATCTAACTATAACACTGTTTTAATAAAAAAAGATATCTCCAGAAAAGTATATCAAGACATAAAGATATGGATCTAACACGTATACTGAGGTCCCAAAAGAGAAGGAGAGATAAAAAAAATAGGAGTATAAATAACAATAAAAGAATACTGTTGCTAAAAATACCAAAGGCTGCAGATTCAGAAAGCTCTACATATCCCTAAAAGAATCAACACAGAGGATATCAAACCTAGACACATTGTGGTAAAGTTGCTAAAAAGTCAAAGAGTAGGAATTTTAAAATATTCAGGAAAAAGATACATTAACTTTAAAGTGTAACAATGAGACTGATAAGTGACTTCTCAATCAAGAAAGTGAAATCTAAAAACCAATTCAATGACATTTTCAAAGTGGTGAAAGAAAACAACTACCAACTTGGAATTTTCTACCCAGTGAACATGTTCTTCATAAGTAAAGGTGAAATAAAGGCTTTATTGGATACACAGGAACAGAGAATTTATTAACAGCAGAGTCACACTAAAAGATTAAAGAGAGTTCTTCAGACAGAAGGAGAATGACCCCAGATGAAAAGTACAGAAATTCTAAAAGCAGTGAAGCCCAGCAAAGGGCTCACCTGCGTGACCTGGCTCACAGCATAGTGTAAAAACGATGACGACGGGAGTCTGAAATATACCTAGATGTAAAATGCACTCCAGCAATGGCGTGAGAGATGGGAGGGGTAAAGGGACAGCATGTGTTTTAAAGTCCTTGTATTGTCTGGGAAACAGTAAAAGTCTTAATTAATGTTAGATTTCCAGGAAGTCGAGCACCTCTTATTGTAATGTTTATGGAAACAAGAGACAGGTAGGAAAAATAAGGAGAAAAAACTCACAGTAGGATGGTACATCTAAACTCAAATAGATCAGTGATTATATTAAATGTAAATAAATATTTAGTTAGACAAAAATCAAGTAACATTTAAAAAACTATATGCTGTTTACAAGAGATACATTTTCTTTTTGAAACATATTTATTGAAGTCTAAACAATAAGCAACAAACTGCACATACTTAAAGTGTACAATTTGATGAGTTTCAGTGTATGAATATACACATGAAACCATCATTGCAATCAAGAACTTTACTCAACACTTGGCTCTGTCAGGCTTTTTACTTCTAGCCACCAATAGATGTGATGTGTGTGATTATATTTCATTGTTTTAATTTGCATCTCCAAAATTATTAAAGATGTTGAGTGGTTTTCATGAAGGGACACATTTGAAATATAAAGACACAGAAAGAGTTAAAGTGAAAGGGCAGAAAACATGCAAAACTAGCTGAGAGAAAGCGGGTCCGGGTATAGTAGTGTCGGGCAACGAAGGATCTTAAGGCAAGAAACATTAAGGATAGAGATATTTCCTAAATAACCAAAGGTCAATCCACCAGAAAGTATAGCAATTTTATGCACCTATGTACCAAGCAATATAAGATAATGTATGTATATATGTATATGTACATGTATATGTGTATATATATATATATATATATGCTGTGAAAGTAAGAGAAAAATGTCAAATTCATAATTGTAGTAAAGGTTTTATTATTATTTTATTTTATTTTTATTTTTTGTGGTACTGGGGTTCCTGGAAGCCCTTCTACCTCTGAGCTAAGCTCCCAAACCTATTTTTTATATTTTTATTTGGAAACTGGGTCTCTTAAGCCAGTGCGGCTGGCTTCCAACCTGCGCAAGCCTCCTGTCTCCGCCTCCCAAGCACGGGGATTACAAGAGTGTGCCACCACGCCTGGCGTAGTACAGGTTTTAAACATACCATTTTCAGAAAATGGTAGGACATGTATATTTTAAAAATCAGTGATATACAGATTTTGAACATAATAAATGAACTCAATCTAATCAAAATATGTAGAAAATGGTATATTTAACTAAAGAGTACATGTTTTTTTGTGCACATTGAACATTAATACAAATTGTTCATATGCTGAACCATAAAGCAAGTTTCAACAAACTGTAAAGACCAGAAATTATATGGAGTAACTAGTCTAAAACTATGGTATAATTAAATTAGAAATCAACTAAAAGTACTAGCTTTAGCACTTCTAAATGTTTGCTTATGTTTGTAAATGACATAATTTTAAATATAATATTTTATCCATTTAAACACATGGGCAAAACAGACTTTAAAAATTGGATAAACCCAAAAAGGAAATAGTAAGAGAGAGAAAGTATATGTAATATATAGACATAGATATAGTTATAAGCTATTTGTGTGTGTGTGTGTGTGTGTGTGTGTGTGTGTGTGTGTGATCTTTATTTATTACCTGGAAAAGGAAATTGCAAATCTCTTGTAAAGGGATAAATAAATTGTACCACATTCATACAATCGAATAACCTCTGCAATTAAAAAAACAAGCAGCCGGGCGTGGTGGCGCACACTTGTAATCCCAGAATTTGGGAGGCTGAGACAGGAGGATCGCACAGGTTCGAAGCCAGCCTCAGCTACTTAGTGAGGCTCTCAGCAACTTAGTGAGACCCTGTTTCCAAATAAAATATAAAATAGGTCTGGGAGTATAGCCCGGAGGTAGAAAAGCCCCTGAGTTCCACCCCCAATACTACAAAACAAACAAACAAGCAAGCAAAAAAAAAAAAGCCTAATTTGTGCTAAAGATCAAACCCAAGGTTTCATGCAGCTAGATGAGTGCTCAATGATTGTTTTACCCCTAACCTATAAGCTAGTCTATTTTTGAGTATGTAATATGTTTTACATTTCAAAATGCATAAAAAAGAACATTGTAAAATCTTTCCATCCTACTCTTGTCTGCCAGCCATGTAATTCCCTTCCCCAAGACAATCTAAGTAATAATTTGCTTGTACATAAGCCAATTATGCAAAGCTAAGAAGTAATACAAAGCTAGCTGAGAGGTAACTGTATAGCTAGAGCAGTATCAGGCAAGAAGAATTACTGAACAGAGATGTTTGTGTACAATTTGCTCGTACAAAAACAAACACATTTATAGATTCTTTCCTCTTCTTTTTACACAAATAGAAACACAGTATTTGAAATACTTTTATTTTTTCCATTTTTTTATTATTGGTGCACTGTATTCATACATCATAATGGGATAAAAAAAAACTTTTGTAGACATACATGCACACATCACCCAATTAGCCCCTACCCGATCCCCACCCCGTTCTCTCACCATCCCTCCTTCCCATGCTTGGCTTAGTGGTTGACGTCTAGTATTACAGCAATTTATCCAAAATTAACAATGATAATCTCACAGAACAGTTTCATTTGTCTGCAACTAAGCTTTTGATGACTTAAAGATAATATTTCAATATTTCTTTTTGCTTTCTTTCTTGCCAGAGAATATTTTTTTCTTTTTTTTAGGTGAAACTATCATATATTTATATATTTATTTTTCAGAAAAAATCTATCCTAATGTGGAATATGGACTCTAGATACCCAAAATGATCTCGAAAAAGAACAAAGCTAGAAGATGTATTTTTTCTGATTTCAGATGTTATAAAGCTACAATAATTGAAACAGTGTAGTACTGTTCTAAAAGCAGATATATAAACCATTGGAGTTAAATACAAGCCTAGAGCTAAATTCTTCCATATATTGTCAAGTTATTTTTGACAAAGTTTCCATAGACATTGGTGGAGGAAATAATAATCTTTTAACTAAATACTGTTGAAAAATAATAATTACATGAAAAAGAATAAAATTGGACCCTTAACTAACACCATATACAAATATTAGCTAAAAATAGATAAAAGACCTAAATATAAATCTTAAGACTATAAACTTTTAGAAGAAAATCTGGGTCATAAAACCTCACAACATTAAAATTGGCACTGATTTCTTAGATATGATTTCAATGGCACAGGCAACAGAAGGGTATACAAACTCCCTAAAAAATAAAAAAATATTGTATATCCAAAGACAATGTAAACAGAGTTAAAAGTTACTGATAGAATGGGATATTTCCAAATGCTATATCTGAAGGTATATTAATATTCCAACTAGAAATCCTAAAAATTAGCAACAATAAAGGCAAACAATACAATTTAGAGATATGTAAAAGACTAACATAAATAATGAATCTCCAAAGATAACCAATCTTAGTTGTCTGCTGGATGGAAAATCTTGTTTCTCTGGTTCTGGTGTGTGTTACCTATTTCTTCTTTGTAGTTAATCTCTTTGAGTATTTTCTCTAGCACTGGTTTTGAAGACATAAATTCCTTCAGTTTCTGTTTGTCATGGAAGCTTGTTATTTCCCCATCTAATTTGATAGAAAGTTTTGCTGGGTAGGAAATTTTTGGCTGGAAGTTGTTTTCTTTCAGAGTTTGGAATATGTTACTCCAAGCCCTTCTGGCTCTCATGACTTGGTTTGGGAAGTCTGGAGTGATTCTAATTGGTTTGCCTCTGAATGTCACTTGGCCCTTTGTTTTTGTTGCCTTTAAGATTCTCTGCTTGGCTTCCACATTGGTCATTTTGACAATTATGTGGTATGGGGATCCTCTTCTCCGATCCTGTCTAAAGGGAGTTCTATAAGTTTCCTGGACCTGCGTATCGACCTCTTGCTCTATGTTTGGAAAATTTTCTGCATTACTTCCTTGAAGAGATTGTTGATCCCTTTGGTTTCACCTTCTTTTCCCTCCTCTATTCCAATTATTCTTAGGTTAGCTCTCTTAAAATGGGCCTATATTTCTCCAATGTCAGATTCCTGCTGTTGGATTTTTTTTTTTCTAATTTAGAAACTGCATTCATTTTTAGAGTGATCATCTTCTAAGAGCGAGATTCTATTCTCCATGTGGTCTAATTGGTTGTTTGTACTTTGAATTGAGGACTTTACTTCATTAATTGCATCCTTTATCTCTTTTTGGGTCTCTCTGAATTCTTTTCGAAACACCTCTATTATTTCTACAGTTATTTTCCTGATTTGATCTTCTAGATATCTCTGAATTTCTGTTTTATCAGGTTCTGATGTTGTGGGGTTGTGGGCATTCATTGCTCCATTTTTATTCCTCTTTCCCATGATTTCGGAAGTTTGCCTTCTCTGGGTTCTTCCCTTGGGTCACTACAAGTTCACTTAAGGTGCTCTGGATCTCGAGTCTGTGGTATCTCAGTCCCCACTACTCCTTTACTAGGTTGTATCGCAGCGTCTCAGACCCAGAGAGTCAATCGAGGCCGCTTTAGACCATGGGGGGTGCCAGGTTGGGTGTTGTCCTATGGTGTGATATCTCTGCCACCGCCACTCCCCCACTGGGTCAAGTCCCTGGGAGTGCCATACTGGGATTTCTCCTCTAGGGGCCGCAATTTGACTCACTGTTGTTGAGTGTGCCGATGGAGCTGTGGTGGACTCAGTGAATTCGCTGCTGCTGCCGCCGGTGGCAATATGGCGCCGCTGCCACATCCTCGGCTGTGAGGCTGGCGTATTTCTTCTCTGGTTTTGCACTCCGCTCTGAGTCCCTGCAGGTTGTGCTGAGCCCAGCCACAGGGAGCTTTAGATGCTCCCTGCACCGAAAAATCTGCCGAATCCCGCCCGGCTGTTCTGCAGCGGCACACCTCGGCTCACTGTCTGTCACTCTTCTCTGCAGCCTTGTGGGCTGTTGAGTGCTTTGGTCTGGAGCCGTCCGGTGAACTCACTGCTGCCGTGTCCTCGGGCGTGAGGCTGGTGTATCTCCTCTGTGGCTCTGAGCTCCGTTATGAGTTCCCCTCCTCTCTGGGGCCTGGTGCTGCAAGGAAAGATGCCGCCCGCTGCTCCGCTCCGTGACTCCGGCCGCAGCACTGTGATCTGTTTTCTTTCTGGTGTCTCGTTTTTCCAGCCCTCTTTTTCTCTGTCCCTTGTAATTACATTTTTTGTTTCTCTGCTGATGGTGTTTTCTGACTCTGAAAGGCACTGATTTTGTAGTAATAGAGATTGGTTGTTAGTGGGGTTCATAAGCCCCGCATTTCTCCATCTTCATTTCAACTAGAAGATTTCGCCATCTTCTAGTTGAAATTCTGAAATACTTTTATATTATAATGTCTATCGATAGGTCTTTGTGTGTGTGTGATGTTGAGAATTGAATCCAGGGGCATTCCAACTCCAAGCTACACCCCCAGCCTGATTTTATTTTATTTTAATTACTGAATTAATTAGTTTATTGTGGTACTGAGGATTAAAACCGGGGGCATTATACCTCAGAGTTACACACTCAGCCCTGTTTTTTACTTTTTATTATTACTATTTTTTATTATTTTTTCTCTGGCAGTACTGGGGATGGAACCTTTCTACCTCCAGGCTACACTCCCAGACCTATTTTATATTTTTATTTGGAAACAGGGTCTCTTAAGCCAGCAAGGCTGGCTTCGAACCTGTGTGAACCTGTGTGATCCTTCTGTCTCTGCCTCTCAAGTGCAGGGATTACAAGCGTGTGCCACCACGCCCGGCTAATTTTTATTATTTATTTATTTATTTATTTATTTATTTATTTAGTGTTTTTGGAGATGGAACCCAGGGGCATTTGACCTCCGAGCTACACCCCCTGCCCTATCTTTTATTCTTTTTTTTTTTTTTGTGGTACTGGGGTTCCTGGAAGCCCTTCTACCTCTGGGCTACACTCCCAGTCCTATTTTATATTTTTATTTGGAAACAGGGTTTCTTAAGCCAGCAAGGCTGGCTCTGAACCAGCGCAATCCTCCTGTCTCTGCCTCCCAAGCGCGGGGATTACAAGTGTGTGCCACCATGCCTGGCTATTCTTTATTTTTTTAAACAGGGTCTCACTAAGTTGCGAAGGGCCTCACTAAGTAGCTGTGGCTGTTGGTGAACCACGATCCTCCGGTCTGTTCGCGAACCACGATCCTCCGGTCTCAGCCTTTCGAATGCTGGGATTACAAGTGTGTGCCACCATGCCCAGCTTACTTTTTAAACTGGCTGTGAACCTGTGATCCTCCTGTCTCAGCCTCCCAAGTACTAGGATTATAAGCGTGTGCCACCATGCCTGGTTCCTATTTTACTTTTTATTTGGAAACAGGGTCTCACTAAATTGTTGAGAGCCACACTAAGTAGCTGAGGCCTAGAACCTGTGATCCTCCTGTCTCAGCCTCAAAAGGACTGAGATTATTGGTGTGTACCACCACACCCAGCTTTTTTTTTAATTACAGAGGATATTTCATTGTCTATGTATATGTAATGCATATGTGTTATAATTTGTGTATCCTTTTACAAGTGATTTGCAATTTCCTTTTCTAGGTAATAGATAAAGATACAGCAAAGCACCCTCCTCCCCCACTTTTTCTTTCCCTTTTCTTCTTTTCTTCTTTCTTTTCCTTTCTTCACTTTTTTTTTTTTTTTTGGTACTGGAGATTGAACCCAGGGTCATTCTACCTTCGATCTACATCTCCAGCATTATTTTTTATTCTTTATTTTAAAACAAGATCTCACTAAATTGCGAAGGGCCTAGCTGAGGCTGCGAACCTGCGATCCTTCTGACTCAGCCTCCTGAGGACTATGATTACAAGAAGGTGTCATCATACCCTGCTTTTACATATGAGTAATTCCTTAGTTTTCTGAACATTTTTTGTTTCCAATTTTTCACCAGCACAAATAGTGTTTAGAAAACTGCACATAGGTTAATTCATATATGTATAAATATATCTGTGAAATAAAGTCCTAGAATTGGAATTGCTTGTCAGAGACTATGTGTTTGCCCTTCATAGTATTTTGCCAGTTACTCTAACCATCTTGCACGAGATGGTTTCATCAGTGAAAGTTGGTTTCATCAATGAAAGTTGACGAGCTAACTGTCTTCCCTGCTTATTGTTATCTATAACTATCCTCAGGAGTCAGGAACCTTTTATCACCCATTCCTTAACAGCCCATCACCAAAAGGCCTTTAGGAGCTGCTTGCAATGGTGAGGCTATAATCTGTGGTCTTGGAACAAAGCCACACAGCCTGGCTGAAACACAACGGAACTAACTTATCACTCCAAGCACAAACGGCCATTCATTTACTTTGGCTTTGACTCCTCTTTGATGAGTTTCAACTCTGAGGAAAACTCAGATAATGATAAAAGCTCTCAACAAGCCTGTCAAAGATCTGCTTGAAAGCAGCTGCTAGATCACCAAAAAAATGTGCGGGATTGAAATTCTGCCAGATGCAGAGAATATAATTAGACATGGTTCTGGCCTAAAAAAGTTCTTCCGTAAAGAACTTCTCAATTTTTAGGATTGCAAAAGGTTGACAAGTCTTTCAATGGAAACATAAAGTTATGTTACTCTTTGCTGAATGCTTACATTCCATCGGGCCCTGTGTGAAACATGTGATGAGCACATCAATGAATCCACACAGCAACACACCAGGTTTATCCTCTCCATTCAACAAACGCAGAATGCAGGGCTGGAAATATCTGGATTCAGGATTTGGACCCAAATTTGTCTGACCCAAATTTGTTTGGACAAGTGGTCCAAAGACCATTACTTTTATTACTCCCATTCACTAGGTGAATTATACAAGCTTTAGAAATGTATTTAAATCTATCTGCAAAAGTATATGGAAGCAAATGTTATTCGCAGTTACATTACACATGTAGGATCATAGGCATATTTTTTCTCATTTCTTTTCCAATGTGTTTGTGTTTTGGTTGCCATAATTTTTTTAGACAGAAATTGTACACACACACACACACACACACACACACACACACACTCATACACATATTAATCTACCATGAAAGCATTTAAAGAATCTTTTGAGGGTTCCTCTCATCATTATTATTTGGTTTCTAAGTCTCCTGGAGTTTCAAAATAAAATTGTGTGCTCTCCACATACTTTGAGACTTTGCAATCACTTCCTGAACTACCTGGATTCATTTAAACAACCCACATTAGTGGATGCTGGTGATTTAGGATTGCAAAAGCACTTTGTTTTTTCACTCTGATTTGAGACTTACTCAAGTTATTTGTCCCAGCATGGCTAGCTTCCTGGTCAATTGAGAGACCACGTACCACACACGTATGGAAGGCCCTGTAGTGGGGCCATTTGTTTTCAGAGGTACCGACCTAAGTAGCAATTAACAGCTTGACTGTGTGACTTAGGTCTGAAGAGTCTTCTGGTCTCTGTGTTCACAATGATTGCAGTTGTGAAATACAAATGCCTTTTACTATAAAGGGATTGGGGGCACGTTTAAGTCCGTCCTTTTATTTGTGAGTTTGTTTTGTTAAATTGTGTAACTTAGATAGCTGAGAGAGAAAGATTTTGCCATCAGACATAGCCAGACCTGTGGTGAACAATTGCTCTAAGTTGAAGGCAATATGGTAACTGGTCTTGTGTCCTCTCAATTGACACACTTGTACACACTCTCAGTTGTAATGGTCCTCAGCACTTGGTCCCTGGACCAGCAATATCAACATCCCTGGCCTAGTTACATGTGTATACTGTTAGGCTTACCTCAGAACTACTGAATCTTAAATTTTGGGGAATGCTTACATTTTAACAAGTTCTCCAGGAGATTCAGATGGGCACTCAAGTTTGAGAACCATTGGTCTATCACTAGCAGACCGATCCCAGCTCTGCCTGGCAGTCTCACTGCCCTTTATCCATTTCCCCCTGGTGACATAGGACTTAGCCATACAGTTACCCTTCAGCCTAAATAACCGTGCTTCACTAGTTAAGTTTAAGATTAAGGTTCTAACAGACATCAATTTAATGATGTCTATATATCCTACTTAGCCAGTTATAACTAAATATGCTACTTTAAGCCAGGTGTGGTGGCACATGCCTATAATCCCAGTACCTGGGAGGCTGAGATAGGAGGATCACAGTTTCAAGGACAATACCAGCAATGTAGTGAGACACTCAGCAACCTAGCCAGATTTTGTTTCAAAACAACAACAACAACAACAACAACAACAACAACAACAACAGAAACAAACAAAAAATAAGAAGGGCTGGAGGTATCATTCAAGGATAGAATACTCCTGGATCCACTTACCTGTACTACACAGAAAAAAATGCCACTTCATACAAATAGTTAATGTAACCCCAAATAACCACTCCCCTCAATCCCTTCAGCCCTAGTTCCAAACCATCTCTATCTTTCTTCAACATTTATTTTAGTGTGGAGGATGGGACCAACAAAACTGTACCTTCCTAAGTTGGTAAGCTATTAATGATTAACTATGATTTAAGAAAAAGATCTGCATTGGGGAGAGTCAGAGATGAGGAAAGAGAATATTTGAAGAAAGAGAGCAAGGCTAAGGAGTGAAAAGAATTTCTCAATTGAGAATAGTAGAAAGGAAATATGGGGCATAAGCCCCGATGCCAACTGTTGATGTATTCTTTCCACAGATATTTACTTAGCATCTGCCCATTCGAGTTTCTAGGGATACTGCACTGAGGAAAGCAGACAGAAGTCTTTGCCTTTGGGAGTCCAATGATGCCCACTCGTCTGCCACAATCCATTTGTGGTAAGCAGTGTCCTATCCAGTGATCCTCACAGCTCATAGTGGTTCATGGCAGCAGGTTCTAGAGGCAAGAGAAACCCAGGGTGGCTTTATGGTAGAGGCACAGATGGCTGAAACAAGGGGACATTGCTCAGAAAAGGAAAGTACCCAGACTCTACCACAGTTAACCAAATATAATCATTCACAGAGCTAAGGAAATCACCCCAAAGTCTTTTTTACATAAAAATATACTTTTATTGGTGTATTTTAATCTCACATCATAATGAAGCTCTGAGTGATAGGGACATACATGTACATAGCACTTGGTGAGCTTTCCCCGGGCTCCCACTCCACTTCCTCCCCTTCCCCATATGTGACATTGAGGCCGGCATTGATAATTTCATACATATACATGTACACTTCAGTAGGTGTTTGATCTAACACCCTTTCACCACCAGATGATTTCTATCTTGTGTACCCACTTCATCTATCAGACCCTTCTGACAAAGGGGTCAAAAACATACAATGGAGAAATGGTAGCCTCTTTAACAAATGGTGTTGGCAAAACTGGTTAACCATATGCAGAAAAATGGAAATAAGCTGGGCGTGGTGGCCCACGCTTGTAATCCCCTCACTTGGGAGGTGGAGACGGGAGGATCGTGCAGGTTTGAAGCCAGCAACCTCGCTGGCTTAAGAGACCCTGTTTCCAAATAAAAATATAGGTCTGGGAGTATAGCCTGGAGGTAGAAGGGTTTCCAGGAACCCCAGTACCACCAAAATAATAATAATAATAATGGAAATAAACCCTACTTTCTAACCCTGTACAAGAGTCAATTCAAGATGAATCAAAGACTGGAAATCAGACCCAAGACCTTGAGGCTCCTTGAAGAGGGCATAGGCCCAACACTGCAACACAGGGGCACAGGAAAAAACTTTCTCAAGAAGACCCTAAAGGCACAAGAAATCAAAGGAGGATCAATATGTGGGATTGCATTAATCTGAAGAGCTTCTGAACCTCAACAGAGTGGGAGAAAATTTTTGCCAACTACTCCCCTGATAGAGGATTAATATCTAGAATATACACAGAACTCAAGAAACTCACTGCTAAGAAAACAACCCAATCAAAAAAAAAATAGGAAAGTGAACTAAAATGACACTTCACAAAAGAGGAAATTCAAATGGCCAATAAATGTATGAAAAAATGTTAAACATTATTAGCAATTAGAGAAAAACAAGTCAAAATTTACTTCAAGTCTTTTTTTTTTTTTTGCGGGTCTGGGAATGGAACCCAGGGGCATTTGACCTCTGAGCTATACCCCCTACCCTATTACCCTATTTTTGGAAACAGGGTCTCACTAAGTTGCGGAGAGCCTCACTAAGTAGCTGAGGCTGTCCATGAACTGCGATCCTCCGGGTTCAGCCTCTGGAATGCTGGGATTACAAGGGTGCACCACCATGCCCGGCTTACCTCAAGTCTTCTACAGTTTCTATCTTGATGGGTTCTAGGAATCATTCACAGCATGTAATGCCACATCTGTCTTCAACAGATCTTTCGTGGGTAAGTGATAGTCACATTTTACAGGAAGGAAATGAAAGCAGAGAAGAGCTGGGTGACCAGATCAAATGCTGAAGCTCTGACCTGGCTGAGCCTCCTCTCCCAGGTTCTGCCTGGTCAGCCATTCCTCTGCTCGCTTTGCGCCAGTGCTCAGCCCCTTCCAGGACGGAGGCCTAGGCTTCTGCCAACGTTTTCCAGGAAGCCTCCATGTCCTTTACCGTCTCTAAAACTATTAGTTCTTGCTGGGTTTAGAAAAAGCCTCCTTCTTGTGTTCTACCTACACCTGATAACATCCTAATGCTGTGTCCTTGATCAAATTTTTGTGTGGATATAAAAATAAGTGCCTTTATTTATCCCTTACTGAAGTGTTCATGTTAAATGTGATATAAACAGAAGTAAAAGTTTCACCAATCACTTATTAATAAATGAAAGTACATTGTGTGCAGTAGTTGTTCAAGGTAACAGTTATAAGGGCATTTGTTTCGGTAAGCTTGAGAGGCCTGAGTTAGGGACCAAGAAGTTATTTTAAATAAGTGAAGAATCTTGGCTAAAAATGCCACTCTCCTAATGTTCTTGGAAAGAGATATGTTATATAGTATTGTCTCCATGTTCACTATTAGAATAATGCTATACTTATTTTCTAAAGATAAAGCAAAATTTCTACTAATAGTATACATTACTTTTTTTGGTACTAAGGATTGGAGACGGGGCATTTTACCTCTGAGCTACACACTCAGCCCTGTTTTTTTTAAAATTATTTTGAAACAGAGTCTTGCAAAGTTTCTGAGGCTGGCTTCAAACCTGTGATCCTCCTGTGTCAGCCTCCTAAGTACTGGGATTACAGGCATGTGCCACAATGCCCAGCAAGTATACATTACTCTTAATATTAGAAAATAAGTGACCAGAGGTCATGTATGGTAAATATATATATGACCTTTTTAGGAATATAGCAAATAAAATATTGTGTATAAATTTAATTTGCCCAGCCAGGCATGGTAGCACATGTGCATAATCCCAGTACTTGGGAGGCAGAGACGGGAGGATCTCAGGTTCGAGGACAGCCTCAGCTATTTTGTGAGGTCCTCCGCAACTTAATAAGGCCCTGTTTCAAAATAAAGAATAAAAAATAGAGCTGGAGGTATAGTTTAGAGGTAGAATGCCCTTGGGTTCAATCCCCAGCATCACAAAAATACATACACACATGTACACATACACATACACACACACACACACACACACACACACACACACATATTACTATATTAGTTGATTTTTTTCTTATTGCCCATCTTAGAAGTCAAAAAGTCTCAGGATCTTTATAAGGGTTATCTAAGAACATTCTGTTTAGACTCTTGAAAAATTCTGCATGATGATAATTCTGCATGATAATAATGCAGGATAATACTAATAAGGTAATAATAAAGATGTAATTGGAAACATAAATGGACAATCTTAACTTTTCCTGCTTCTACATTTTTCCGTTCTATTTTAAAGAACTTAAACACAGAACCTGCTATTGAAGCTAACAGAGTATCAACAAGGCTAACTTTAGCGGACTTTGAACACTTGCTTTGCAGTCTCTGTCTCGGAACCCTTATCCTCCAGCAGTGATCCTAAAACTTTAGTCTCCATAAGAATCAGCTAGGGAGCTGGTTAGCCATGAAGATGTGTGGGCCACAGCTCCAGAGATTCTGAATTGCTTGTTTAAGCACAGTGAGAACCTGCGTTTAACAGTCCAGGGGTTCAAATGCAGCCCATCTAAGCACCCTTCAAAAACAATCAAAGTCTGCCTTGTGGATGCAAATCTACTGGAAAACTTGATTGAGAAACCATCTGACTCACCATTAAACCAACCTTGAAGTCTCAGGTAATACGCATTCTGGTGCTCACTCAGATGAAGTAGGAGGAAAAAGTACAAGTCCATGTGGTACTGTCTGTAACTTCCCGCTTCCCCCAGCAGGAAAATGAGTTCTCCAAGGTGCAGCAAGGTCAAGGTTCCCAGGATGCCCCAAGTAAATGTTTTGCTATTCATCATTATGTAAACAAGTGTTAAAGGCACTTGGATTAGAAAAGTTAAGACTGAGGAAAGGGAAAAAGGAAAGACGGAAGAGAAGTATTGTTTTTTTTTTTTAACAAGAAAAAGAAAGGCAATACTGCTCACATAAGTGGGATAAACTGGACTGTAGAAGCTGAAAAATTACAGGGTTTGTTTCAGAAAGCATATACGCAGCCAAGCTGTGCATACTGGACACTAATCAAATAGTAAAGTTGAAAATTATTCATTTTCTGGCCCAAATTTTCTCCTCAGCAACCACAAGGGTGTACTAGAATGGCGTTTCTCAGAATTCTTAATCCACAACAATTTGTGGGGAGAAAGTGTATCTCTTAGATCTTTCTGACCAAATTCTTCAGCCATTCACATACCCACCAATAGTTGCAATTTTGCCTGAGTTTGGCTATTGCATTAAGAATGTAATACTGTTGATATAATTCCTATTAAACTGTTCTCCTATACAGTTCTCAAATATTAAGCCCAAAAGGAAAAGCACTTTCCTAAAAATAGCATTTTTTTTTTTTTACCTTCAGTGAGGGAATAACATTTAGCTTTACCTTTGTACAGCTCTAAGTGCTTTGTTTTAAAACTCTTGCACTTGGATACCCTTCAGAATCGTCAGCTCACCTCTCTTTCCCAATGTGCAAGTGTGTGTTTATGATCCCAGAGAGTGTTCATAAGCTTTTGCTCCAGGCGATTGTGTATTAAACAAGCTAAGGTGAAGTTAATCCATAGTAATTAACAGGAATGCAATTTTTGAAAACAAAAACCTAAAGCCAGTTTTGGAAATGAAGCCATGACGCATGGTGGAGAGGCTGGGTGGTGGCCACAGAGCCAACATCTGCACAGCTCTTCCCGCAGTCCCCTCTGGCCACGGGCCAGGTGTTTCCCACTAGAAGGCAGCTGGTCACGTTTCCAGCTATGTCAATCTTTTACATTAACATAACTTCTAGGGTGTTATGAAAGTTAACCTTCCCATTGCAGAGCCTCACTTCCAGTAAAGTGTGTAAGAAAAGTCAACAAATGCTCAAAAAGGTTTGGAATTGCCCAAAGCCAACAAGCCTTTGCAAACAGTAAAGCTTGGATGAGAACTGAGTTCTTCCCTTAATGTTCAGAAAAGTAGACTATGCTATTGTTTCTAAAGAAAGATGCTTTCAGTAGGTGCAATGGCAGAAATCTATGTGTTATGATTTAAGGGGGAAAGAAAATCCTGGCCAACTATAACTTGCTACATTTGCCATTTCTACCACCTGAAGACATCCAACAAGTGATTAGTAATTAGTTCTGTGGTCGAATAATATGCAAACTAAACCCTATTACAGTGTTAGCTCACTATATAACATCTGTTTCAACTTAATCTCAAATGCGGACACTGAGCAAATGAAGTTCAGATCATCCTGTGACTACAAGCAGATGAGGAAAATAATGGGTTCCCCAAAAGCAAAGAGGTCCAGCTCTCTTCAAGGATGACTGGAGCGCCAGTGGATTTAAGATCAGGTTTTCAAGGTCAGAAAAAAAGACATTTTATTCTAATAAATACTTTATTCTAAATCCTGTTGAGAATAAAGTATTGTGTTTTGGGACTCTCTAGAACCAACTTCACCCATTTCCTAGTTTTCCTTAGATTAGGAAGTAACAAGTAGTTTAAACTCACTCCAATAAAAGAAAACAATAATATCTGTTTAAATGTATGCAAGGAAATACATACAGGAATTTTTTACAGGAAATGTTCTTTAGTAGCCTAATGTTGGCTCACGTAGTAATAATTTCCCAAGGAATGATAACCGTGATTCAAATCCTGCTTCATCATCCGCTGTGTGATCTTGGGTAAATGAGTTTGCCCAGCTAAGCACACGATGTGGTGGGCAGAGACCTAGAGGGGAGACACCAAGCAGGTTGTACAGAAGAAGCTATGAAGAAGCAGAGCCAAGAGAGAGAAAGATGCCAGAGGAAGGAGGAATAGGTGGAGGCTCTGAGTCCCAAACCTGTCAGGCTGTAAAAGAAATGACCCTTGGTTCTGAAGATCACATATACTGTCTAAGGAGCTTCTGTTCTCCTAACTTTCAGGTATACCTTTAAAATAATGCACTATTATCTGAGTTAACCTAAGAGTATTTTTAATCCTTATAACTGGAAAAGCATAGTACTATTCCTACTATTACTACAACTAAGAAAGCTAATCCCACTAATGAGTGTTTTCTCCAAGTGGTACTGTTCTAATTTCATTCTTATAATAACCCTGTTGGAGAAGTATTGTTATTAACACTTTGCAGAGTAAGGGGTTAAGAAAGGTTATAATACTTGTACAAGATTTCACTGGTAAGCATAGAAAAGGAGTAGAGGATAGCCCTGATAGAAAACCGTGTCACCAGGAACATCTCAGGAGAATCTAGAAGAGTTCAACTCCTGGTATTTGCTTCCCCAGGAGCTTAGCACTGGATAGCTCAGCAGGTGAAGGATTTCCTGAGAAAGGATATTAAGCTTTATCCCAGCTCCTGAAAAGAACAGGTTTGGGCCTGTTGGTGAGACTTTGAACCCAGCTCTAATATCATTAATCCTTTCATGGATAAGTAATCCTGGAATATGTTCCAAACATAATCTAAATGCCCATATTAGCAATGAGCAAAAAAAAAATGTGGGAGTAATCATGGAAGATTTTTTTTTCATCAGCTCTTATGCTCTTTCTGTATTCATCTTTTTGTCTTTTTGTGTTTCAGCAAGGAATGAATCTTAATTACAATAAAATTAAAGCTGTTAAAGTCCCAATTCTGTTCATTATGAAATATTTTCCTAGGATGTAGGACAAGGAATGCAGATGAGGTACCTGGTACAGAAATTCCATTTAAGTTTTTGGGTTTGCTTTGTTTTGTTTTGGGGGGGAGGTGCTAGGAATTAAACCCAAGGGCCTTCTACCTCTGAGTTATACCCCATCACCCCTAATCCTATATTTTACCTTTTTACTTTGAAACAGGGTTTCACTAAGTTGCTGAAGGCCTTGCTAAGTTGGTGAGCTGGCCTCAAATCTTCAATCCTTCTGTCTTATCCTCCCAGGTACTGGGATTACAGGTACACACCACCACGTCCAGCTCATTTAAGTTTTTATCGTTCCTTATCCATTGTTTCATATATTATATTGGCAATCACTTCCCAACCCTAGACTCCTCTCTGTTTACCACACACCTGCTCTGTGATGATCTCCCATCAGGAAAGGAAAGCTCTCCTCTTTTGGGAGAGCGGCCTCTCCAAAGCTCCCTATCTTTCCCACCTCTTGACCACCAGGCTTCTACTTCCTGTACTCCCTCTCATCCCAGATCCAATGTTCTCAGGTTTCCACCTACCCGCTTCTGTGACAGCTTCTAGATGCAGCCACTGACAACCGTTCCCTAGACAGCTGCTTCCCTGTCTTGTTCTAACTTGATCTATCTCTCCCGTTGAATGCCACTGACCTTCGCCAGCCTTCCTGAAACTCCTCCTAGGACTATGCACATGCTATTAACACGACTTTTGTTGTCTTCAGTTTCTTGAATTATTTTTCCTCCCCTTTACGCCTTTTAAATGTTGTTTTTATCCCAATGGTAGTGCTTGAATAATTTGGAAGTGAGAATGGAGGAGGGTTCCAGGTAAGTAAATCTGGTTCTTAAAACATAGAGAAGTATTCAAGAAAAAGGGGGAATCCCAGCAAGGAAAACCCCAATATTACGTGGTACTAGGGGGGTCCTGCTTTTGATGTACCAAAAATACTTTTCCATAGACACATTATTGTAAATAGTCCTTTTCTCAGAGGAAATCAGTGTCTTTAATTGCTTCATTCCTTCAAAGGACAATGTCAAAGTTGTTGAACTCAAAACCACTCCCTTTGGTCATTTAGATCCCATGGAAAAATATTTCCTAAGGAATGCAGAAAGGAATTTCTATAAAGCAGTTAATTTATCCTCTTTTGTCCAAGTGAAAATAGTAGCACATGAGCGTTGGCCATTTCCTGTCAGTTAATAATAAACAACCCAGCCTCCCTTGCCCTCACATCTTGAGCCTCACATGCTCCTAAAGATATGTAAATGTTGTGCCAGGACATCTTGACAACTTAAAAGATGCTTAGTGTATGGACTAGGATGGTGTATGGGGGGGGGGGTTCAGATTGTTACAAGACCTGGCTCTTCCCCACTAAACCTGTTTTTAAAGTAAGGAATGGGTCCTTTGGGCCAATTGTAACTTTATAGAGCTTTCAGGCTGTTATGCATTGTCTAGATGCCATAATTAAAAGTAATATCATATCCTTTGAGGGGCCAACTATGGCCTGGCCGATGTGATGCACTCTAAACAAGTAGGAAGAGAGAAGAAAGCTCAATATCATATATTAAATTTTTGAAAAGAAATTTATTGAGGCTGTCAGAGCGGTGTTGACAGTATATAAAACACCACTGACTTTTCTCTTTTTGTTTACCTTTCAGAAGTAATAGGCTGCGGTCAGAGGCAGGCTAAGCCTTGCATGGTGACTTGTCTTTACTGCTTCACAGAGTTTATTGTTGGGCAGGAGAACTCAGTGTGGCAAATTAGCAGTGAGGTAAACGCTTCAGGACAGGCAGTTCTGTCCTCAAAAGCTGCGCCAGAGAGCCATCTCTAGACTTGAAAGTTTGCCCACCCTTGGTATTGACCCACATTCAGGGAAACTTCCCACAGTCTATACCTTTGCTGCAGCCTATGAGGTCCTGGGTAAAAGGGTGTTTTCTGTGACAACATCAGTTATAAAGACAACAGGTAGCCAGGTGTACTGGCACACACTTGTAATCCAAGTACTTGGAAGGCTGAGAGAGAAGAATTTAGTTTCGAAGCCAGAATCAGCAACATAGCTAGACTTAGAATCTTAGTGAGACATTGTTTCCAAATTAAAAAAAAAAATAGGGCTGGGGATGTAGCTTGGAAGTAAGATGCCCTTAATTTCAATCCCTAGCATGAAAGAGAGAGAGAGAGAGAGAGACAGAGAGAGAGAGAGAGAGAGACAGAGAGAGAGAGAGAGAGAGAGAGAGAGAGAGAGAGAGAGAGAGAGAGAGAAGAGAGAGAGAGAGAGAGAGAGAGAGAGAGAGGAGGGAGGGAGGTGAAGGAAGGAAGGAAGGAAGGAAGGAAGGAAGAAAGAAAGAAAGAAAGAAAGAAAGAGAATGTTTAAGGAGAGAAATGAGATGAGAATTCTGGGTTCATGGGGGTGAGTGGCCTCCCTGGGATATCCACGGAGGAGGTGATCTCATTGCCGTAGCAGACATTCAGCTTGGCCCTCACCTCACTCACCAAGAATGACATAACCCTAAGAGGCCACCAGGGTCCCTCCACAAGAGTATTATGTTCCTGGGATGCTCTGGTTGTCCAGAGTTAGTTCTGCTCCCTCTGGCAGCAACCCTGGGTTTGGTTGCAGTATTATCTCAGCACAAATCCGCTAAGTCGACGAGTGATAACCCACAAAGTACTTAGCTCGTAAACCAATTCAGGCTAAAGAAATAATCAGCGGAGGTTTGGCTTTGAAGGTGGCTGGAGGAAAAGACAAAATTCAGGCGCAGACAGAGTCCTTAGAGATCACAGGTGGATAAGAAACCTAGAAGTAGGTGAGAGGATCTAGGAAGGCTGAGAACCCAAAGGCAATATCATTTATGTCACAATTTTCTTCAGGCCCTGATTGTTGGGTCAGATAAAAGAAGGAAAAAAATAGCATATGACATACCTGAATGGAGTTTCTTTAAAAAAAGGAAAGGTAAAATTGACCAAAGAAAATTGGTAATGGGTGGGGTTGTATAATGACAGAAAGACAGTTCAATCTTGGAAGCTGAGATGATGTGAATCTCATTTGTCTAAAAGGCATGGGCCAAGAAGCGAGTAGGGATGAACAGCCACAGCACCAGAACTGAGCCCCTCTGGTGCTCTGCGGACACAAGCCTAGGCGGACGTGAGCGTGGAAGTCGGTGACATTTCAGTGACCATGCTCACAGGAACGTCACCTCAAGTGAGGCTTTCTGCTCCTCCCATGATCAGACTCTCCATGTTGAACTCAATACAAGGTTTCTTTTCTTAAATGTGTTGAAGTTGCAACACAATGTATACATAGCTTATTCACTCAAACTGTACCAGTGTTGGGAAAGGGCTTCAAAATGTACCGATGTGCTGGTATTGGGAAAGGGCTGCAGAGTTCCAGGCACCAAGGGTGATTAGCAAGAAAATCGAGGAAGCCCAGGGTCTTTTACATTCATAAGATAGGCCTACATTTCCCAAGGATGTGGGGGGATGCTATGAGCCTTCAAAAGATCCTAGACTCTGATAATCAATTAACACATTTGGGGGTGTAACAAAAGGCTTGGGATCTGTATTGGAGACAGGGCATGCCTACAGGAAGGAATTGCCACATCAAAAGACTTGCCCCAAGAAGGGGCATATCTAGTCGGGTCAGAAGACTTGGTATAAAAAGATTCTGGATCCAAAACCTCTGGTGACTTCTTTTCAAGTCACCCTACACCCTTTATGGCGTAGTGCTTTACTCTAAGCTATATTCTATCTTTCCATCTTTGTAATAATAAAACTGCTTATAGCATAAGAGTTTGGGCTATTGTTTTCTATACATAGCTCAGAACAAGAACCCGCAACTACATCTCACTGTAACAGTTCGGAAGCCCAACAGGGCCCCCATCACAGTCTCCCACCGTAACACAAACTTCCCTTTTTAACTTGAAGATCAGAAAAACAATTATTACAATATATATTGGCATGATGAAACAAAATTAGAACTATTTTAGCTTACTTGTTTGTTAGTTTACTTATATTGTGGTACTGGGGACTGAAAACAGGGGCATTCTATATCTGAGCCACACCTCCAGACCTATTTTGTTTGTTTGCTTTGTGGTACTGGGGATGGAACCCAGGGCCCTTCTACCTCTGGGCTATACCCTCAGCTCTATTTTTAAAATATTTTATCTGAAAACAGGGTCTCACTAAGTTGCAAAGGGCCTCATTAAGTAGCTGAGGCTGGCTTGGAACCTGTGCGATCCTCTTGTCTCAGACTCCCAAGTACTGGGATTACAAGCGTGTGACACCACACGCAGCTCTTATTTATTTATTTTTTAATAAAGGGTCTCACTAAGTTGCATTGAACATCACTAAATTGCTGAGGCTGGCTGCGAGCCTGCGAACCTCCTGTCTCAGCCTCCCAAGTACTGGGATTACAAGTGAGCACCACCACGCCTGGCTGATTTTAGCTTACTTATAAACAGCAATACTGTCAACAGAATTTAGGCTGGAAATATTTATTTCCCCAGAAACTGTCACACTTTTGAAGAAAAAAGATTTCTCTGCCATAATCTGGTTTGAGTACTTTATAAAGTGAGAGAGGAACACCACAAAAGATTTGCTGTTAGAAATGCCCTCCAGGCCGGGCGTGGTGGCGCACGCTTGTAATCCCCGCGCTTGAGAGGAGGAGACAGGAGGATCGTGCAGGTTTGAAGCCAGCCTCACTGGCTTAAGAGACCCTGTTTCCAAATAAAAATATAAAAATAGGTCTGGGAGTGTAGCCCAGAGGTAGAAGGGTTTCCAGGAACAGCAGTACCCCCCCCCACACACACACACAAGTTAATAGATCAGCAAATTCTGGCAAATTCTATCATTACTTTGTTATATTTGATTCATTTATGAAATGTACAAGAAGTGAAGTGCATATATGTAAAACAGCAATTCATTATCTGTTTTTTCAGGTGACTTTAAGAGAATTTAAAAACCAAAGATCAACTTCAATACAATAGAATACCAAGTAAGGAAACATTTCTTTCTATGTATCGGATGCGAATAACAATTTGTGTAGGCCTATTCTTTGGGAACACTTTTACTACATGTTAGAGGGAAATATTCAGGTTATTTAAAAACCTTTGAAATACTTTCAATATTTCCAAGGAATTTTAACTTCAATACCCATCATAAAAAGAAGAACTGATGTTAATCTCATTTTTTCCTATGGTCCTACCCTTTGTCTAACTTTCTTGGGCTTGGCAAAGCTCCCATGCAACAAATGATAAATCCCCTTTGAATGACAGGTCCACAGTGCCTGGTTTCAATGGCAACACCACTTAGGGAATGGAATTGTCTCACGGGTCTAGGTTAAAAGTTTTCAAACATGTAGTTGTCCTTCCCTCTCCCACATGGAAATAATCCTCTAAGCGGCCCCACATTCCCTTTCTCCACCTCTCCTGCTTTTATCAGATAAAAAGAAAGTCAAAGGGAACATTCCTTGGATGACCTTTTTAGTTGTTTTGTTTGTTTGTCTCAGTTACCTGAACTTTTATCTCAAAGTCTCAGATCTCTTGGTCTAGAAAGATGAGTGCTACCCTGAACACTGAATTCATGGTTTGCATCCCTGACCCGCCAAAGACCTGGATTGTGTGAGGATAAGATAGAAATCTGGGCAGGTACCTGGCTCCGAACACTCAGCGAATGCTTTTAGGTACTAGTTTCTCCCTTCACTCACAGTAGAATAGCAAACCCAGCCAGGGTATGGTAGAGAACCGGGGAGGGGTCAGCTTTGTTGGGGTGCTATTGAACGAACCCTTCAATTTCTCTGCTCTATGTTGAAATGCAGAATTTTATAATTGTTAGAGATGTATTCTGAAGTCTTTAGGAGTCAACTATTAAAAGAAAAAGATCCTGGAAGGCTAAACAACCCAGGCTGCCAGCTGAAGATGCTCGCAGCACTGCAGACAGCTCATGGAGCGCAAGCCTTGCAGGCCTGGGAGCTGACATCAGGGTCCAGCAATGCCACCTTAGCAGGTTGGTGAGCCAATAAAAATAAACTCACCCACTGTGGGAAAAACAAGTGGCCCATAGTCAGAAAACCCAGGTGTCCTATTTCTTTCAGAAGTCTGTCCTGCCCCTGGATAATACAAATGGAGCAGAAAGAAAATGCCAAAAGGGTCCTCGGTGGCTATGGCGGGTGGCAGCTCCAACGGTCTTGAGCTTCATATCTCCACAATGGGGAGCAAACTTTATATTTGAGGAGTGTGATGGAATTCTAGATCTGGGGAAACTGGCACAGTCATTAGTCTATTAATTATTTTAATAAATATTTATTAAACATCTACTAGGTGCCATGTGTTATGTCCATTTCTAAGATGTCAAGGGTGAGTAAAACCTACCCTATGGATACTTAGAGCCCTCCAAGGGCAAGTAGGGAGGACATTAAATAGGCAATCAACACCAATTAAGGGTTACACATGGTGATAAGTGCTAGAAAGAAAGAGTAGAGTGCTCTGTGTACCAAAAGGGAAGTTTGATGTATAGAGGTTTGATCTGAGATCACTTAACAGGGATGTGACCAAAAAGAAGAGAAGAGAAAAGAAAATGTCACTGTTCATTGGAAATATTACAAGTAGAATATGGTGTCTGAAATTTTTGCTTTAGTGTGTGTGTGTGTGTGTGTGTGTGTGTGTGTGTGTGTGAGAGAGAGAGAGAGAGAGAGAGAGAGAGAACCATGAACTGTGATTTGTGTGTGTGTGTATGTGTGTGTTTGTGGTATTGGGGGTGGAACCCAGGGGCTTTTCTACCTACAGGCTATACTCCCCAGACCTATTTTATGCATTTTGGAAACAGGTTCTCACTAAGTTGCTAAGAACCTCACTAAGTAGTTGAGGCTGGCTTTGAACCTGCACGATCCTTCTGTCTTAGCCTCCCAAGCGCTGGGATTACAAGTGTGTGCCACCACTCCCAGCCCATGAACTGTGATTAAAAAAAAAAAAAAACATTGAAAGCTAATGTTAGAGACCAAAGTAACAATATCTGGAGTATGAGATTTCATGATTACCTCTGAAGTTGGAAATGATGGAGTTGTGAAGAGAAAGGAGGATTGTGGGACAAGAGTCTCTTGCATTGACTTCCTCTTCCAGAGGACAGGAGGAAGCATATATGAGATCTCTCTAGATTCAAACAGTAAGGATAAGAAACAACCTCCACACCACACACCATCCATCTCATCTGGAACCACTTGAATGAAAAAGCAAGAAGGGAAAACAGTTCTGAAGTGGAGGACACAGCAATGGTCCAAACTTGGGCACCCTAGGAATACTGAGATTAAACAGAACACATGTAAAGCATCAAATGTTGGTCAAGGGATCAACCTCATCTTCTTTATATCTGAAACTCAAACTGGTAGCAGGAGAGAGGGTAGAACCCAGGTCAGATCACCAGGGCTGTGTCTGTCACCACACCATGTTATCTTTCCAGGTGCAGATAACAACAGCAATCCATGCTCAGCGGGGCACAGTGTGGTTGGCAATGTCAGCAGTGTACAGAGAAAGGAATATGCCCTGGTTGTAAGAGTCAGATATGAATGGAAATGTATTACTTATGCAGAAACATGGAAAGGACACTTCCCAGTATCCCAGACATTCTGGGATAAAAATCGAGCTCCGTGCACTACACCACCACGTTGGTTAAACCTCTCAAGATAAGGCAGTGTTGTTAGTAGGCAGTTTTTAGTTTTTACAAAATGGTGGTAGGGATAGAGGAAGTGGGAACATTAAGTTTAAAAATATTTCTTTGTTGCTAGCTAATTTCAGAAAAGAATCAAGCCAGTTTGGGCCTCTCTCATGGAGAGATAGGAGAAACCCTTAAAATCTTCTCCCAAGCTCCAAAGAAGAGGTAACACAGCAGGATTTCCAGATGCTGTGAGCTGCCTTTCATTCTGTTTAAAGTGGATGGGGTCCATCTTTCTCAAAAGTTAATCCTCTGACTCATCTGAGGTGAAACTGAACATATTATGGCACATGGAAAAACGATCTCAACAGATTCCATGGAGGGACACGGTGAAACCTTATTTCAGCAAGAAAGTTGGCTGGTTGATAGTGATGGTTGGCAGTAACAAAAGGCAAGCACTCAACGCATGGGTTTGGCCTCAGCTGGAGCTGGGTTTACACTACAGCACTGCCGCGCACGTCCTCGGGTAAGCTTCAGAACCTCACCTGGCCTCAATGTCCACAGCTGCATCCTTGGGAGAAGGCAGCCACCCTCAAGCTTTTGATGCTGCTATGAGAATTATACAAGGCAGTGCAGGTGAAGCACATGGTAAGTGCTCAGTAAATGCAAGAATTCATTTTAAAAAATAACTCTTCACAATTGTATCGTCTTTCCTTTGGACATGACAAGAAATATACTGCCGATTTTTCAGTTTCTTTTAGTTTGCATTTGAATTTACCCACTGACAGCGACAAATTGTCAATTGATCGTTCCACTTCTCCTAAGTAAAAGAGATATTTTTAAAGTTATAATTAATTTCTATCACTTTTGGTGGATGTAAATCCCAAGCATCTTCTCAAGGACAGTCTAGAACATGGTACTTGTCCTTTGGGTGGATTTATTAGGGAAATAATTTACACAAAGGCATACAAAGTGCCATTAGCTCTAAAACAAACTCTTTAGAAATCATCAAATACAACTCCATCTGGAGAAAACTGAGATCCAGAGAGATACAATACATAATTATTCTAAGGTCCCATAGGTGTGTGTAACAATTCAAGATGGCTACGCTCAAGAAGTGGCCAAAAAAACCTAAATCATCAGAACTATTAGAAGTGAAGGCCCAAGTTGTCTTTCTCTGTGGAGAAGAGCTACTATTTAATTTTGTTTTTTTTTAAAAAACTTTCCAAAATGTATAAAAAACGGGTAATTGAACTGAATAAACACTGCTCTAAAGAAGAAATACAAAATGCCAATAATATATCAAAACTGTTCAGTATTACTAGCAATCAGGGAAATACACATTAAAATCACACTGAGAAGCCGGGCGTGGTGGCGCACGCTTGTAATCCCCGCGCTTGGGAGGCGGAGACAGGAGGATCGCGCAGGTTCGAAGCCAGCCGTGCTGGCGTAAGAGACCCTGTTTCAAAAATATAAAATAGGTCTGGGAGTGTAGCCCGGAGGAAGGAGGGCTTCCAGGAACCCCAGTACCACCAAAAAAAAAAAAAAATCACACTGAGATTCCATCTAACTACAATTTGAATGGTAATAATTAGAATATAGACAACAATAAATGCTGGTAAAGATGTAGAGTAATAGAAACGCTAACACACTGTGGGTAGTACAATCACTATGGAGATCAGTATGGAAGTCCTCAAAAGACTCTGAGTGGAGCTGGGTGTTGTGATGCACACCTCTAATCCCAATCCTTGGGAAGGTGATCAAGGCCCAAGGATCGAAGCTTCAAGGCCAGCATCAGCAGCTTAACAAGGCTCTCAACAATTTTGTGAGAGCATAACTACATAGGAGGTAGAATGCTCCCTGAGTACAATCCCCAGTACCACACACACAAAAAGTCAGGCCAGACATCATGGGAAGTGCCTATAATCCCAGTACTTGGAAGGCTGAGACAGGATGATCACAGGTTCAAGGCCAGCCTCAATAACTTAGTGAAACCTCTGTTGTAGAATGCCTCTGGGTTCAATCCCAAGTATGATAAAGAGGGGGGGGGTGGAGGGAGAGAGAGAGAAGAAGAAGAAGAAGAAGAAGAAGAAGAAGAAGAAGAAGAAGAAGAAGAGGAGGAGGAGGAGGAGGAGGAGGAGGGGAAGAAGAAGGAGAAAAAGAAAAGAGGAGAGAAGAGGGAGGTTGAGAGAGTAAGAATTAATATGAATTAAAGACAACACTATAGAGAAGCATATATACTATATCCATGTTTATAGTACAATTAACAAGACTCAAATTATGAAACCATCCTACGTGTCTGTTGACAGACAGATGGATAAAGAACATTTGGAATATACACACAGTGGAATTTTACTCAACCATAAATGAGAACAAAGTTATGTCACTTCTAGGGAAATGGATAGAACCAGAGAATGCTATGCTAGCTGTGACTAGCTGGTCTCAGAAAGTCAAGGGGAATATGTTTTCTTTCATATGTGGAAGCTAGAGAGAAAATAGGGCACAAAAGAGACTTCAGATAAATGAGGGGAGAGACAAGACGAATAGTGGAAGGAGGTTGGGGAGATGGGGAAGGGAAAAAGGAGAACAGATGAAGGAAAGAGTTCAAATAATTCTCTGTCCATATATGAAGTTATCAGCACCAATTATTCATATGTTTGGGGGGGGAGCAAGGTGGGATCGGAGGGAAGCACATTCAGTGCTGTGTGCATGTATCATTTTGGACCTCACTGTAATGTATAATTACACTGTAGCAATCAAAGTGGGAATATTTTTTACCAATTCCTTCCTCTAATGTAGAAACAAACTTGCTAATTTCTTCATCTCAAGTGAGAATTCAACGATTTATACCCAATTGCTCTTCCTTTTCCAAAAGAGAAATGATAATTATTAAACACCTGTAGGGTAGGTCATTTCTATATAGTCTCATTTAATCCTCATAATAACCCATGAAATGGGATATCATGTTTTTATTTAACAGGTAATGAAATTGGACTATTAACTGACATTAAATTATATATTGATTTGTGCATGTATTGAATATCTGTTTCCATCATTAGAACATAAGATCTATGAGAGCAGGGTCTTTTGTACACCTAAAGCCTAACACAGTGTTGGGCAGAGAGTAAACCCAAGAACTACTGTCTCATAACTGGATGAATTAATAATGTATGCAATGGAGAGTTAAACACCAGACTTAAATGTAAATTCTATGAAACTCTGGCAATAAGAAATTGTTTCAAAGAGATGAATAGTTTCTTCTAGGTAATCTTTTGCTTATATTCTCCATAACTTTACTCACTTCAAGTCTATATACATTTAATTACCTAGAAAGGGTCAGTTTATATATTCTTGGGTATAGCTGAAAATGGTAATTCATGTGAAGATGTCCTCAAATAGGACCAAGATTGCCCAGAAAAGTATTCATTTTAAAAGCTAGGCCACAAGAAAACTTAAGGAGTTAACAGTCTTTGTCCAAATCAAGTGTGACTTTAGGTTCATTGGCTAAATTGTCATGGTTGCTATTCAGTCCTTTGAAGTTGATGAGTTCTTGAAGGTACCTATAAATATTGGCTTTACTAATTTGTACTTATTTGAACTCAAACTACACTTCGGTAACTCTCACCAGGAACTGAAGCAAAGATCAGGGAGGCTGAAAATTTTTTTTTTTGGGGGGGAAACAGGGTCTCACTAGGTTGCTGAAAGCTTCACTAAATAGCTGAGGCTGGCTTCGAACCCGTGCAATCCTCCTGTCTCAGCCTCCCAAGCGCAGGGATTACAAGCGTGCGCCACCACGCCCGGCTGGCTGAAAATTTTTAAACATCTTTAAACTTCATTTTAAAGGCAGATGCTACACAAAACCTTCCAAATGTCAACTGGGCAGCCATATGTATTAGTGGATACCTCTGAGCCTATGATTTCATTTCCAGCATTTATCCTGAGGAATCAATAAAGATGAAAGCAAAGACATATGCATATATTTATTCTATAAACTGCTGTTTCTACTGTTGAATAATTGGAATTCAGTGTAGGTCAGTAGAGAATTAGTTAAATGAATTATGCTCTAGCCTCACAGAATGTTATGCATCCATTAGAAACATAATACAAGAATATTCAATGGCATAAAAAAAACTGTTCGATATATATATATATATAGTGTGTGTGTGCGTGTGTGTGTGTGTGTGTGTGTGTGTGTGTGTGTGTGTGTCTGAGGGTGGTATTGGGGATTGAACCCAGAGGCATTCTACCTCTGAGCTACACCCTCAGCCCTATTTTATTTTCATTTTGAAATAGTTTCTCTATGGGTTGCTGAGAGTTTCATTACTTGCTGAGACTGTCCTCAAACCTGTGAACTTCTGTCTCACCCTCCCAAGTACTGGGATTAGAGGTGTGCTTCACCATGACTATATATATATATATATATATATATATATATATATAGTACTAGGGGTGGAACCTAGGGGCTTTCTACCTCCAGGATATACTCCCAGATCTATTTTATATTTTATCTGGAAAAAGGATCTCACTAAGTTGCTGACAGCCTCACTAAGTAGCCGAGGCTGGCTTTGAACCTGTGCGATCTCATGTCTCAGACTCCCAAGTGTGGGGATTACAAGCATGCGCCACCGCGCCCAGCCTTTCATGATATATTTTAAATAACAAAGCAGGCTAAAAAACAGCATGTGAGCAGGCTTCCAATTCTGCATAAAATATTTGTATATCTAAAAATATATACCAAGTTATTAAGTGATTAGGTCAAAGAATCAGAAATAATTTTTATTTTAAAAATGTTGCCCATCTGTGTTACTGATTTTCCCATGATTAACATGTATAAGTTTTGCAATGAGAAGCCACTTTTCATTTCGGGAAAGAATAGGGAACATGTCTGCAAGTCTCTGGTCTATAATCATAGTTGCTGTTCTTCAGGATCAATTGCTTTTCCTTAATGGTTCTGCTCTTTCGACATTTGATTTCTTTTCCATTTATCATATAAACATTTTTAATGACCACTTCACATGTATTAAGTGGCTCTATTAAATTCTCTTTCAAAACTTTTTGGGAGAGCCAGGCTTGGTGGCACACACTTGTAATCCCAGCATTTGGGAGGCTGAGACTGGAGGATCGCGGATCACGGATAGCCTCAGCTATTTAGTGAGGCCCTCTGCAACTTAGTGAGACCCTGTTTCAAAATGAAGAATAAAAAATAGGGCAGGGGGTGTAGCTCAGAGGTCAAATGCCCCTGGGTTCCATCCCCAGACCCACAAAAAAAAAAAAAAAGAAAAAAATCTTTTTGGTAAAGGCAATGTGTATCTACCATCTTTTTCATTCCTCAGAAAATGAGAGGTCTAAGGAAATTTAAGGTTCAAATTTCCCTTTTGCCTTTAGGTTTTTTTTATTAAAAATTTACCATGAAGTATGAACAACATGCACGTGTGTACACAGGTGTGCATGCAGGTGTGTCATGGGGGCCGTACTTCGTCTACTCTGAGAACAAGCCCTGTGTTTGTGAGTTGAAGTTCTACTTTACCGTGTTGTGGTGACTGTTGTTTTAACATTTCTCACTCTCTCATTTCCAGCTTGCTTCCTTGACCGTGTTCACTGTTTTATTTTCTTTTTTGACCTTCAGCTGAGCATGGGATCCTGTGCCAGGTGTATTACATGCCACTGACTGAATAACAACAGAAAGAGGGACTTACTCCCATTTTACAGGTGTTTCATCAACCTGTTTAGTGCTTTGCTTTGTGTAGCGTTTTCATACTTATTATTTCACCTCAATATTATGATGTTGATATGATTAGCATTCTTATTTATGGATGAGTAAACTAAAACTCAGAGAAGGTAAGGACCTTGGGAAAGACCCTCCCACCTAGTATCAGTGGAGCTAAGATGGGATCTGCTTTGTTTCCTTCCCCAGACTCTGACTCAAAGCTCTACACTGTTTTCTTGCAGTGAGGGCTCTGTGGGTTGTTACCAATATCACTGCAACATCTAACATCAATAAGGAAGACTGATAATTGCAGGACTAAAAGCCAAATAAAATAAGAGGAGTCAACAAACCTAAAGTGAACCAGTCACAAAACATAAAACAATGCAGCATCTCCTCTGGTTTCTCTTCTCTCGGAAGACAAGTTAGACTATGGCACATTACTCTCAAGTGGCAGTGGAAATTTACAATGCTGCTTTCTCTTAGATCAGAAGCATCTTGCTTCCTCTCAATAAAAAATTATTTAGTCAGACACTATTTAAAAATATCTCCATCTTGTGGGGTTTTCCTAAAATATTTAGATTTTTGTTGTTGTTGTCCTCAAAATAAAATGGCTAAGCAACCTGGCTCCTTATAAACTTGTGAGATTTGTAGATCGTGTTCATTTACATATGATACTTCTGGCATTCTTTTTGTTTCTTATTTTTGAGATCAGTCTTGCTCTGTTGCCCAGGCTGGTCTTAGACTCCTGAGTAGCTAGAATTCCAGGCATGTGCCACTGTGCCTAGCTCACTTCTGGTGTTCTTGATTCCAATTAGATGGTTTTGTTTAAATGTAAATGGCTTTGTTTTCCTCTACTATCTGATGCTCTGGCTTACAAGAGAACTGCACCACAAATTCTCAAGACTCTTTCTAGAATCCCAGGTGCTGCTGCTGTACTCTTTGCTTTGCTTTTGCTTTGCTTATAACCCCACACCCATACCCTATGACTTAGACCATACAGTCTTTATCTATCTGCCTACAGCAAACCCATCCAGGTCTACATGTTTACTGAACATTTTGTTAATGGCTCCTGCCTGTGGCCCAGCTGTTCCCCCAAAATACATGCCCTCTTTTCACTGTAAAGAGAGGATGATGGAACGTGGTTGCCAGGCAACAACAATATTTCCCCATTTCTCCTGTGTCTCAACCAGTCTAATGAATGGTCTGCATCAATGGAATGTAAGTGGAAGTTATACACCACTTTTGGGTTGAGGAATTTAAGAAATGGGTGCACAATCTTTCATTCTTTCTTCTTTTTGGTCACTGATGAAATGATGCCAGAATAACTTGACAGTCACAAGATAGTGGAGCTTTATGATGGAAGCAGCCTGGATTCTTGAGTTTCTACTTGAAGAAAAGTCACCTGACCTGTATTAGACTGTAAGGTAAATATGAAATAAGTTTTGTTGGGCTAACTTACTAAGATGTAGGGGCTGTTTGTTATAACAGCTAACTCACTCTGATTGTTACTGGACCTGTAGCTCCCACATTCCTTCTCATTTGGCCAGGCTCCTGGAATTAGATGGGCTTAAGTTGGCTACAAGTCTTCATGGGTTGGAGGTGCTATGACACCACAGTGGAAGTTTGGTCACTGATTCTCACCCACACCGTGGTTGAGGGCGGTGGCAGAGACTGATGGTTGTCTATTCATATTCAGTAGCCCCTTCATCATAACTCAACTCTAGTTTTGTTGAGAATGACAATATAGTACTTTTTTTTCCAACCTCTCTTGTAGATAGAAGTAACATCTTCGAACAATATAATACATAAGCAAATGTCATTATGAAAAAATTTCCTCTGGAAAAGTTTTTTTTTTTCTGAAGATTTTTTTAAAGGGAGAGAAATTAGCTGGTATGCTTCTTTTGCCTTCTCCCATCTTCCTCTCTCCAGTATTGAGTCAGTGTAGTTTCAGGAACCATCTTGTGACCAGGAGAATGAAGACAGATACCAAGAACTGAAAAATAAAGACATAAGAACCTGCATCTCCATATCATCTTGGGCCATGATGCCAAGTGTGAACTCTCAGGCACTGGAATTCTTATTAAGTAAGGAAAATAAACAAACCTCTAGTTTATAGGGGTTTTAGCCACTGTAGAGTTTGATTGCCTATTACTTGCAGCAGCTAAAAGCAATCCTAATAGATCCAGGGTGGCTGGCTGTTCTAAGATTGTCATAGCATATATCTTTCTGAAATATTGATCTCTGTTTCATTTTTGTCTACTACTCATTTTTTCTTATTTCCATTCCCAAACTTACACTGAATGGCAGCACTCATTAAATTTTTAAACTTACTTGAAAACTCTTGAGAACAAAGAACTCACTGATACTTTTCCTAGCCATTTAATTTAGCCTCAAATTCTGCTCCTTGAACGATATATGGCATTTCCCAGGAACCTTGTCTCTCTGATATTCTCAAATAGCAACAGCTCTGTCTCTGCAGCAGACAACTCTGCAATCTGGGCTCCATCAATGTTAATTATGGGATTTAAGGGAAACCCAAGAAATTATTAAGTTCACTCACCTGCCTCCAGGCAGGACTGTGTTTAACTCTTCCAGACATATGGTTGTCTCTCATGGGCCAAAATGTCTCCCACAAAGCATGACTCACTTGGTATCTTTGAAGGAGACAATATAATCTGTTCTCAGTTTCTCTGCCAGTAAAATGAATACTGGGATGTGGGTAGAGAAAAACAAGACTTTCTGCTTAAACATTCTGAAGCTTGACATGGGAAAGAATTATTTTTTCTGTTGAGTGTGGTGGTAGATTACAATGGCCAACTATTTCGTGGCTTCTCCCTCCAGAGGTTGAGCCTATTACCCTTTCCTTGAAGCTGGATTGCTTTATAACTTGCTTTGACCGATGAATATGGTGGAGGAAACATGGGGGAGTTCCAGACTTCAGCCTCAAGAAGCCTTACAGCGTCCACCATCATCCACCAGGCAAGGGTAACGATTACTGAGTGATGAGAGACCATGTGCAGATGGATGGCTCCACCGACCGTCAGCAGCAGGACCCTGGGCTCCTGAGCTTACCTTACCGCTTCATTTGAGCCACCAGGTAACTGTGGCCACAAAACTGAGCTCAGTGTGACCAGCAGAAGGACTGTGCAGCTGAGCCCAACCCAAACTGCCAACCAAATGGCTACTGTCTGAAGCCACCAAATTTTAGGTTAGTACCTTGGTTTCCTAGGGCTGCTATAACAATCACTGCAAACTGGGTGGCCTGTAATAACAGAAATCTATTATCCCACAGTGGAGACCAGCAGGACCACTTCCCAGGAAGATGCTGGGGAAGAATGTTTCCAGCCTCTGTTGGTCGCAGGGGACTCTTGACATGCGTTGGTTTGTGGAAATAGCTATAATCTTTGCTCTTTCTTCACATGGCTGTCTCTATGTGTCCCGTTGTCTCTTCTTTTAAGGACACCAGGATTATATTTAGGGTCCACCCCAATCTAATAGGGCTGCATCTTTTTTTTTTTTTTTTTGGTGGTACTGGGGTTCCTGGAAGCCCTTCTACCGCCGGGCTACACTCCCAGACTTACTATATATATATTTGGAAACAGGGTCTCTTAAGCCAGCGCGGCTGGCTCCAAACCAGCACGATCCTCCTGTCTCCGCCTCCCAAGCGCAGGGATTACAAGCGTGCGCCACCATGCCCAGCATAGGGCTGCATCTTAATTTGATCACATCAGCAAGGCCCTTGTTTCCAAATAAGATCACATTCACAGGTACCAGGGCTTAGACTCTTTTGGGGATGAGGCAATTCAATCCACAATAGGGAATTTGTAATGCAGCAAAATGTAATCCTCAAAGCTCATTTTCTACTTCATTTTCTATTATTTTCTAAGGCAAGTTTAAATAGAATAAATTTTAAAAGGCCAGCACGCTTGTAATCCCCACGCTTGTAGGCGGAGACTGGAGGATCGCGCAGGTTCAAAGCTTAAGAGAACCTGTTTACAAATTTAAAAAAATATAAAAAATAGGTCTGGGAGTGTAGCCCAGAGGTAGAAGGGTTCCATCCCCAGTACCACCACCAAAAAAAAAAGGTAGCAGATTTTAAAAATAATATTGTATATATATAAGGGTGCCAGTGATCGTTTCAAAGTCTTCTGTGAAGAAGTTACCTAAGAAGAATCTTATACCTATTTTTAGAAGTCTTAACTTATTATATACTGGGTAGTATTATTACACACTAGGCAATATTGGGTGTGCTGATCAAGATTATCCATATGTAAGTATTATTTTGTGGAAATAAAACACGTTGTGCTGTCTTAAATCTGAGTATCTTTTGTTCAGCATGGTGTGGTGTGTTTGTGTAGAAGTCACAATCTTTTTTTTTTTTTTATGGTACTGGGGATGTAACCCAGGGGCACTGTACCTCCAAGCTACACCTCCAGCCCTATTGCTTTATTTATTTATTTATGGTGGTACTGGGGTTCCTGGAAACCCTACCTTTGGGCTACACTCCCAGACCTATTTTATTTTATATTTTTATTTGGAAACAGGGACTCTTAAGCCAGCGTGGCTGGCTTCGAACCTGCACGATTCTCCTGTCTCTGCCTCCCAAGTGTGGGGATTACAAGCGTGCGCCACCACGCCCGGCTAGTCTTTATTTTTTGAAACAGGGTCTCACTAAGTAAGTAGCCGAGCTGTCCACAAACTGCAATCCTCTGGTCTCCACTTCCCGACTGCTGGGATTACAAGTGTGCACCACCACAGAAGTCAATCTTGCAGGAGCCTTCTGGTTACTGTTGTCCTACTTCCCTTCTGTCTCATGCAAACCTTCTAAAGGGGTGGCCTCCACCAGCTTCCTCTGTTTCCTCTGCACTGGCTCTCTCCATAACCAGATGAAAAATGACTTCCTTCCCCATTGCTCCACTAAAACTGCTGTTTCAGAGGATTTCAGTGAGCAATTCAAGGCAAATCCAACGGCTCTCCTTTGCCCTCATAATTTGGCATCTGACCTTTTCAACTGCCCCGCGAGCCCCCCTTCTCTAATACCACACCAGCGAGCTACATCCTGGCCAAATTCTTCCTTCTCTCTCCCTTGCTCTTCTCTCTTGTACCAGCTGGCAGTGAGCTGGGCCCATTCCTCTCCTTTTCCGACTGTATGTCCCCACTTAGAAAATTTATGTGAAATTATCAGTGTCAATCTCAATATCATGTACCGGGAAGAGAAGGAAGTAGGATGCGAGCCAGGCGGGAGCTCACCTAGCGCTGTGTATGTTCTTATCATTCTGAATTCATTTATGATGTGACATTACAATGCATCGATAAAAGTATATTAAAATAAATAGCTGAAAAAAAATAAAAGAAAATGTATCCATGCTTCAGTCCCCATCCCCGCCTCATAGATGACTTCCTACCCAATGTTTTCCATGGCTCTAGCTTATATACCTAGCTTCCCAATAGAAAGTTGTATATTTTACACTTACTCATATTAGTCAAAGTAGGCTAGACTGTTATATGATAATAAATAATCTAAAAATCTTAGTGGTTTATACAAACAAAGATCTTCACTGTCACTCTGCTCTGTGGTCCTGACTCCAGGATGCAGGGTAAAGGTAAAACCCTCCCCCATGGAGGGGAGCAAACGCCTATCAGTGTGTAGTCCACTACCTTCTCTTAAAAGCTCTACCCAAGAAGTACAAACTCATCCCCTCAAAACGAACTCTAAGTCTCAATTTTCATAATTTATCCCTGGCACCACCTTTGTCTCTTTTGCACAGAATGAAAATCTTGGTGTTATTACTTTTATAAAAGTTACTTTTCCCAATTACAAAAGTACACTTCAAATAAAATTTAGAAAATGTACATATATATATATATATATATATATATATATATATATACATGCTCCATATACAAATAAACAAAAATCATTGGTAATCTTGCTACCCAGGGTTAAGTCTCTCAGGCTATTGGCATATGTCTTTCTAGTTCTTTCTCCATCATATGTATTGATTTATTTATCTCTATAAAAAGGAATCACACATTTATTTTTCAATAAAATGATAACATGCTATACATTTAACTTTTGGACTATTATAAAATTTATCAGGATCATTTTCAATATTTTCTTTTCTTTCTTAGTGCAAAATATCACCTAGTATATGATATGGTAAACTTAAATATCCAGACTTAACCTCTCTCCTGAGTTTCAGATTGCTAAATAAAATTGTACAGTAGGCCCAAATGTGGTAGTACATGCCCGTAATCCCAGTACTTGGAAAGCTGAGACAGGAGATTGCAGATTTGAGGCCAGCCTCAAGAAATTTAGAAAAAGCCTCAGCAATTTAGTGAAAACTGCTTCAAAAAAAAAATAAAATAAATGGACTGGGGGTGTAGTTCAGTGATAGAATGCCTTTGGGTTCAATCTCCAGCACCAAATAAAACAAAACAGAACTGCATAGTAGGTGGTTTTTTAAATGTCAACAAACATTTTGGAGTTCATATGTCCCCAGTTAAACTCTTGATTCACTTCTACTACTTGATTCGCTACTTTTAGTACTAAAGTACTAAAAGCCTACTTCCTCCACAGTCTTTCCTGTCTTTGTTAAAAGCATTTGTATCTACCCATAGGACCCTTCATTCTCTGTGATCTCACTTAACATAATGTTCTCTAGGTCCTTCCATTTTCTTGCAAATATGTAATTTTATTTTTCTTTATTGCTGAGTAGAATTCCATTGTGTGTATTTCCCGTAATTTTTTAATCCATTCATCTGGTGATGGACACCTAGGTTGGTTCCATAGTTTTGCTGTTGTGAATTGTGCTGCTGTGGACATGGGTGTGCATATATTATTGTAGTTCTCTGGTTTCAACCTCTTTGGAAAGATACCCAGTAGTGGTATGGCTGGATCATATGGTGGATCCATTTCCAGTTTTCTAAGGACTCTCTATCTGATTTCCATAGTGGCTGGACTAGTTTGCAATCCCACCAGCAATACAGAAGTATACCCATTAGCCCTTACCTTTTTTTTTTTTTGTGTGTGTGTGTGTGTGTGTGTGGTACTATGGGTGGAACCCAGGGGCTTTTCTACCTCCGGGCTATACTCCCAGACCTATTGTATATTTTATTTGGAAATAGGGTCTCATTAAGTTGCAGAGGGCCTCACTAAGTAGCTGAGGCTGGCTTCGAACCTGCATGATCCTCCTGTGTCAGCCTCCCAAACGCTGGGATTATAAGCGTGCAGCACCATGCCCGGTGTAGCCCTTATCTTTTGAAACAAGTTCTTGCTAAATTGCTGAAGGTCTCACTAAATAAGACAAATTATTGCATTCTACCTCTGAAATATACCATCTCCTGACCTTTTTCAGTTTTGAGACTGGCCTGAAACCTGCAATCTTGACCTTTCTATATAAAGTGTTCATACTCCTACATTACTTTATATATTATTTGAAGAGCACTAATTATAGCAGATATAGTCTTGTTTACTTCTTCACTGTTTTCTTATTGGAATATTCTTCCTTTACAACAGAAACCCTACCTTTCTTATTCACAGCTCTAGCTCCACACTTAGAACAATGCCAGGCACATAGCAGGCTACGATTAATATGCATGGAATGTGTGGACAAATCAATAAGAACTAGTTGCTTCTCATGCCCAGCTGATTCCCTTTAGGATGTCCGCAGAATCCCCATTCTCCTCACCCTCTCCTAATCCCAGACCTCATCGCCTCACAGAATGGCTGCAGGTCCCTCTACCCCTCCATGAAACCCTCGGTCCCGCTGTACACTGCTCACTGTCCTTCCTGCATATCAGGATCCTGTGCCAGTCACTTCCCTGCCCTTCTGGGCCCCACTGAAGCCTCACTTCCTTTGCCTCTGAGTTCTGTGGGTGCTGTCTCCTATGTCCTCTAATTTTGGTGCGTGTACACACGCGCGTGTGTTTGTGAGCGCACTGTATTCCCTCCTGATCTTATTACACCCCAGCACTAGTTTTTAGTCTTCTTATTTTATATTTATTAATTTATTTTTTATTTTTTATTTTTTGCAGTATTAAGGATGGAACCCAGGAGCATTCTACCTCTGAGCTACACCCCCAGTCCTGTTTTTTATTCTTTATTTTGAAACAGGGTCTCATTGAGTTGCAAGGGACCTCGCTAAGTATCTGAGGCTATCCAGGAACTTTGATCCTCCTGTCACAGCCTCCTGAATGCTGGGATTACAGGCATGCGCCACCATGCCCGGCTTCTCTTTTTATTTTGAAACAGGGTCTCACTGAGTTGCAAGGGAGCTCGCTAAGTAGCTGAGACTGTCTATGAACCGTGATCCTTCGGTCTCAGCCTCCCGAATGCTGGGGTTACAAGCGTGTGCCACCATGCTCAGCCCTTTTTTATTTCAAAAAGGGATCTTGTTGCTGAGAGTCTTACTTTGTGGCTGAGGCTGTCCTTGAATCTGTCATCTTCCTGTTTCAGTCTCCCGAGTACTGGGATTATAAGAGTGGGCCACCATGCCTGGCTTAGCATTGGCATTCATGTCCACCTTGGGTACTCCAGCTAAATTCTGAGGGCATACATTATCTGTGTTTTTAATCTCTTCTAATGCTGGAAGAAACTGAAGAATAAAAAATATATATTTTGCTGATTTCAGTGAAATGACTGCAGGGAGATCAAGGTACAGTAGGTCAACTTGGATGCCCCTTCTGCAGGGAGACTGTGAGAACAGGTATTGATTTGGAATGAAAGAGCAAGATGTTAGAAGGTGAAGCAAATCAGCCAGAATGTGCATAGGGAAGTGACAGTCCTGTTCCCAGGGAGAACAGATGGCCACCAGCCTTGGAACATTTACATTAACTAGCAGATAAGGGACTTGCGCACTGTCCACTGTCCGTTGACTTTGAACCTGAGGTTTTTTTTTTTTAACTAGCAAAAGGGAAAGTGGACTGTTACCTAGTGTAAATTCCTGCATGATGACTAGCTCCCAAAGAGAACTCCAGTGTGCCTCCCTACTGAGCCTAATGAGAGCTTTTCCTGAGCATTTTCAGTAGAGAGCAGAGAGCTAAGTTCAGAGAGCTCAAACAGTTGGTTCAAACAGTTGCATCAAGGAGTAAAGGAGTATCTCTCTGCTGGTGAGGAATATTGCTCTGGATTTTTTTTTTTTTGCAGCAAAATGAAACAGAAACTGCAGAAAAGCATTTTTCTCCACAGCTGTTTTCCTAGTTTATCTAATATGAATGATGGTGCAGCAGAGAGACAACTCTTCCCAGAAAACAGATGTACACCAAGCCTGGTCCTTCAGCCAGACCAATGCCAAAATACCTACAGCAAGAGCCTGAGCAAATGCCACACCTTCTTTTGCTAACCCACATACTTTCCCAACTAATTTTCCAGCCAATTAGGCAAAAATCTTTATTCTGAGCCTTTAAAGCCATATATTTACCTGGAGTAGTGGCATACTCCTATAATCCCACTACTTGGAAGGTTGAGACAGAAGAATTTCAGCTTCAAGACCAGCCTCAGCAACTTAGCACAACTGTTTCAAAATAATACATAAAACAGGGCTGATGAGCCGGGTATGGTGGTGCACACTTGTAATCCCAGCGCTTGGGAGGCTGAGACAGGAGGATCACACAGGTTCGAAGCCAGCCTCAGCTACTTAGTGAGACCCTGTTTCCAAATAAAATATAAAATAGGTCTGGGAATATAGCCCGGAGTTAGAAAAGCCCCTGGGTTTTACCCCAGTACCCCAAACAAAACAAAACAAAACAAAACAAAAAAGCAGGACTGGGAATATAGCTTGTTAGTAAAAATGCTCCTGGGTACAACCCTGCTACCATGTGCATGTTCAAAAATAAAAATATTTAAAAATAAATATCTTACAGACTCAACTGTTTACCTCAGGTCAAAAGCAAATTGTGGGTACATTCATCTGAAAATTTTTTTTTGGAAAAATTTCTTACCCATATCAGGCAATGAGTAACAAGGCCATAAAGCAAAGGAGCAATTAGAAAACACTCTGATATAAATAACTGGTGTTCTTTATAATTTCAGGTGAATATATATCACCATGCAATTTGTTGTGATGAAGCTGTTTTTGAAATCAGTTTTTTAACCTAATTTAGTTGGCTTACGTGAATGCCAATGACTTTTTCCTGAAACTATACAATATATTGCTTATGTATACATACATTCACAAGAAATACAACTTCACAACAGGGCTTACCTCTTAGAGTAGAAAAAGAAACAAGAAAGCCAGGTGTGGTGGCACACGCTTGTAATCCCAGTACTTAGGAGGCTGAGACAGGAGGATTGCTGTTCATGGCCAGCCTCAGCTACTTAGTGAGGCCCTCTGCAACTTAGTGAGATCTTGTTTCAAAATAAAGAATAAAAAATCAGGCTCAGAGGCAGAATGCCCCTGAGTTTGGTACCAAGTACAGCAAAAATAAATAAATAAATAAATAAATAAATAAATAAATAAATAAATAAAAACAAAAAAAGAAGAAACAAGAATGGCTAAAGGAACAAAGGGGATAGCCATGTTCTCCTTTTAAATTTAAAATATCTAAAGCAAAAGTGACACAATATTGACACTTGTTAGTTCTGGGCAGTGGGCCTTCAGATACTAGTCACATAATCCATTTGTATTTTTTATATTTTTGAAACCTTTCAGATAATAAGATTTCATACCCTCTTGCTTATTTTTAAAAAATAAATGTACTCGAGTCTTTGGGAGTATTCTAAGAGGATTCCCAAAAATGTTTTGGATACAGCTACTTTATTATCCCTAGTGGAATGACCCTAGAGATGACCCTTCTGAAGGCACAGCATCACCAGGACACTGGGCTGGGAGGGTTCTGACCTCTTCCTGCATAATTTTGAGTTAGTGTCCTTGCAAAGAAGGCCCATGACTTGCTTGTCTTTACATTTCTAGGGCCTGACATAACATTTAAAACAACAACAAAAAAAAGAGCCCCCAGTAGCTGGAATAAGTGAATGAATGAATGAAATATCAAACTAGTCAGCTAGTATTTACAAGACTGCTAATTTATCAAGAAGTGGGAGAAAGAGAATAGGGGACGCTACATCACAGTTCTGCATGTCTTAATCTAGTTTTAATTTAGCTGTTTTAATGTTTGGCCTCTACCATAAAAGACCAGTGGATTTTCTTCTTTGAATAATGAGAATGGTAGGGAAAGTCTGGAATGTTTTCGAGGTTTCTGAGAAGAGTGATGTTAATGTGTCGTATGAGCCTCAGATGCCAGACCCAGAGGAAAAGGTACACAAACCATGTAGGGAAACAGCCCATATTCTCTATTTCCATCCAAGTGAAAACACACTCAGAGAGGTATGTCATTTGTGGTACTGGGGATTGAACCCATGGGTGTTCTGCCTCCCAGCTATACCCCCTGTCCTTTTACATTTTTTGTTTTAAAACAACATCTCACTAAGTTGCAGAGAGTCTCACTATGTTGCTAAGGTTGTCCTTGAACCTGCAATCCTCCTGTCTCAGCCTTCCAAGTACTGGGATTACAAGTATGTGCCACCCCAACCAGCTGCCATTTTGTTTAAAAGGGCTAGGGCATATACATTGAAAGGAGTGGTAGACTGGGTTACACTGTTAAGCAAAATAGAAACAGAATTTAGTTGTTAGAACAATCTAGGACCTTAGTCATTAACCTACCTTTTGAAGGAACAAAGCAGAAAGAAAATGAAAAAGAATTTAAAAATTGCCATCTTTGTTGCATGTAGGGCAAAGTAAAAAGGAGAAATATATGACTATCTTCACTAAAGAAAGAAACAGATCAAGTTATGTTATGTGCACATATTAATGTATCACTATGATCTCACTATAGTATACACTTATAATGCACCAAAAAGTATTTTAAGTATTTATTTATTTTGTGGTACTGGGGGTGGAACCCAGAGGCTTTCTACCTCCAGGCTATACTCCCAGACCTATTTTCTATTTTATTTGGAAACAGGTTCTCACTACGTTGCTGAGAGCCTCACTAAGTAGCTGAGGCTGGCTTCGAACCTGTCCGATCCTCCTGTCTCAGCCTCCCAAGCTCAGGGATTACAAGCGTGCGCCACCACGCCCGGCCAAAAAGTATTTTAAACAAGAATGACTTCAGCGGTCACTCAGCAACTAGGAGAGAAGTTAAATAGAAAGCGGTTAGAAATATTTAAGGGAAGTGGTCACTGTTGGTGAGTAAAGATTCGCAGGAATTATAAAATCCCTCAAGGGTGTGATGTGGGGCAATGAGCATTTTTAGGGCCATGGATAAGTGTAATAGGTAAGATTTCTTTGGGAGCCAGATTGGCAACCAAAAACTTGAAAAACTGTTTCTCTCCTTTGCTCTTTTGACCAATTTTTTTTTTCCATACTGGGGATGAAACTTGGGACATTCTACCCCGAGCTACACCCCAGTCCTATTTTTCATTCTTTATTTGGAAATAGTGTCTCACTAACTTGCAGAAGGCCTCACTAAGTAGCTGAGGCTGGCCACAAACCTTGATCCTCCTGTCTCAGCCTCCCGAATGCTGGGATTATACGTGTGTGCCATCACGCCGGGCTTGACCAAACCTTTAGACCATTAGAAATATGTCAGAAAGTATTTACACTAGCAAAGAAAGACATATGGGTACAACTGCTTCCTCAAACTCTATGTAATATTGTGAACACCTGGAACCAATCCTAATGTCCAATAATAGAGAATTGACTCAGAAAATCATTGTATATCTGCTTAAATTATAATGTGTATTGATTGGCAGAGAGATCTCATGGTGTTTTTTAATTAAAAACAGGTTATAATGTAATATATGGTCTCATTTTTATAAAACTAAAAGGATGTACATCCAAATGTTAACAGCTAATTCATGGGTGGTACAAATGTGGTTAGATCTTTTCTTCTTTTTATTACTGTTCTTTCCTATTCGTGATAATGGACATAGATGAAAAGAATAGAAGACTGAAGAAAAAAACTGGCTCCGTGGCTCCATTTCTCCTCTTTGTTTGCATTCTCAGGGCCTCGCACACCCCTTAGAACACAATAATCCTCGATAGCTGGATGCATGAATGAAAGGTCAGGATCAGTAGATCAGAATGTAGGAGACACAACAGACTACCCCCAGGCCAACTTTGCCCATTTCTCCACATACGCCAGATCCCTAGCATACGCACGTGTTCAAGTGTGTTCATATGCGCTTTCAGATAAGTCAATCTCATTTCTTTCTATGTGGCTTGTGTATCAATACAGCAAACACCACCACCAAAGTGCAAACTCCAGAAGCACAGGAACCACACTTAACTACAATCATGAAAACGTCAGTTGTTTACCTGCAACTCAGAGAGCCTTTCTGGCTATTGAAAGGTAATAAATTATATAGGATGCGTGTGGGAACAGGAACAGGTTATTCTCATTGCTTTAACTCTATGACATTGCCCCCCAAACTAATAAGCACCTAATTGTTTGGCGTTGAAAAGACCCAGGTGTTCCTGTTTCTTGGTGTTCTCCAGCAAGAGGTCCAGTGGTGTCACATCCCTGCCTTCTCACGGTCCCTGCTCAAGAGGATGGAAAGTTTAGGTGACTTTGACATCATCCCTTTCCCTCTCCAGTTCTGCGTGGGGAGTTGAGATAGGAGATCTAGTCTCCCGAGCTCTACCTCTCTCCCTAGAGAACCACATATTTTCCTTCCACAGGTCCATGAGGAAGTAAACATTGGCTTCACAAATTCGTGAGAATTGTGGAAAGCTCAAGGAACCCCTACTGAAGAGAAGTTCACCCTGCCAAAAGGTTCTTTCATCAGTACATGTCTGATAAGCCATTTTGAGAATAGTGCTAAATATCTAACATTAAAAAGAAGCTTTTGTAGGAATCTGGAAAAAAGATGATCTTTCACATGAAAGTCCAAAGATTCTGAGTTTGATAGCCAGAGATTCCAATCAGTCTTTGATCTAGAAGACGTCAGAAAAATGAAGCAATTCTAGAAAGCACCATCGCCTTCCTTCTCCAACCACCACCTCTGCGATGGGGCATTGTTTACACTTCAGATACACAACCACATGGGAGTGCATATCATTAATGCTCAGATTATGTGTGCAGACAAACTTAGCAAATATTTCCCAGGAAGTTCTCTATACTCCATCTTGTTCTGGTCCTTGTGCATAAAATTATGAAGGGTATTTTTTCACTTAAATTTAACTTATTTTTAAAGGATACATAAAATATAAAAATTACACATATTCTGATAGTATCATGTAGTGTGTGTGTGTGGGGGGGTTTCCAGGGATTGAATCCAGGGGTATTCTACTCCTAAGCTACATCCTCAACTTGATTTTATTTATTTATTTATTTATTTATTTATTTATTTATTTATTTGGTGGTACTGGGGTTCCTGGAAGCCCTTCTACCTCCGGGATACACTTCCAGACCTATTTTTAATTTTTTATTTATTTTGAAACAGGGTCTCTTAAGCCAGCAAGGCTGACTACGAACCTACATGATCCTCCTGTCTCCGCCTCTGAAGCGCGGGGATTACAAGCGTGCGCCACCACGCCTGGCAGCTTGATTTTATTTTAAGGCTGGCCTCAAGCTGGTTGTGGTGGCACACACTTGTAATCTCAGTACTTGGGAGGGTGGGCCAAGAGGATTGCAGGTTCGTGGCCAGCCTCAGCTACTTAGTGAGAACCACTGCAATTTAGAGAGACTCTTTAAAAAAAAAAAAAAAAAAAAGGCTGACTTCAAACCTGCAATCCTCTTATTTCAGCCTCCCAAGTTTTGTTTGTTTTGCTTTTGTGCTACTGGGAGTTGAACCTAGGGGCATTCTATCTCTGAGCTACACCCCCAGCATTATTAATTAATTAATTTATTTATTTATTTATTTTGCAGCACTGGAGGTTGAACCCAAAGGCATTCTGATTCTGAGCTATACCCCCAGCTCTATTTTATTCTTTTATTTTTTTTATTTTTTTATTTATTTATTTTTTTTTTTGGTGGTACTGGGGTTTCTGGAAGCCCTTCTACCTCGGGGCTACACTCCCAGACCTATTTTTACATTTTCATTTTGGAAACAGGGTCTCCTAAGCCAGCGCACGGCTGGCTTCGAACCTGCGCAATCCTCCTGTCTCTGCCTCCCAAGCGCGGGGATTACAGGCGTGCGCCACCACGCCCGGCTTATTCTTTTATTTTGAAGCAGAGTGTCACTAAATTTTGGAGGGCCTCACTACATTTCTGAGACTGGCTGCAAAACTGCTATTCTCATGTCTCAACCTCCCATGTACTAGGATTCCAAGCATGAACCACCATGCCCAACCCTATTTATTTATTTGTTTGTTTATTTTTGTGACACAGGGGATGGAACCCATGGGCATTCTACCTCCAAGCTACACCCCTAGACCTATTTTATTCTTTTTGTTTTGAGACAGGATTTCACTAAGTTGCAGAGGGCCTTACAAAGTTGCTAAGGCTGGCCTTGAACCTGTGATCGTCCTGTCTCAGCCTTCTAAGTACTGAGATATAAATTTGCACCATTACGTCTAGCTACTTTCTCTTTCTTTATCCAAAGTTCTTAATTTAATTTGTGTGTGTGGGGGGTGGTACTGGGGATGGAACCCAGGGGCATTCGACCTCCGACCTACACCCCCAGCCCTATTTTTTATTCATTATTTTGAAACAGGATCTCACTGAGTTGCAAAGGGCCTCACTAAGTAGCTGAAGCTAGTTGTGAACTGCAATCCTCTTGTCTCAGCCTCTCAATTACTTTAATATTTGATGAAGTTCTACATCTATTCTTTGTCTGAAAGAAACCAAGATTCTGTTTAATGAAATTTCATAGCTTAGTAATAATTTTTATAATTTAAGAAGGCACTGAATTTCAATTAAAAAAAAGATAATTAACCAGACTAGATGCTTCTTCAAGGACTGGATTGTGACCTTGCAGCAAGTTCCTGAAATCCCAGACACAAACATTAATATAAAGAACCTAGTTCAGATCTCGTCTTTCCTTTGCAGCAACAAACTAAAATGACAATATATGGTGCTTATAAAAAAATTAAGTCTCATTCTTCTAACTCAAAAAAAAAAAACCCAAACAATGATGAATCTTTTTTTAAAGAAATACTTAACTGTAAGAAGTTATACAAGCTGGGTGTGGTGGCACATGCTTGTAATCCCAGCATTCGGGAGGCTGAGACAGGAGGATTGCAGTTCAGAGCCAGCCTCAGCTACTTAGTGAGGCCCTTTGCAACTCAGTGAGACCCTGTTTCAAAATAAAGAATAAAAAAATATATATATAGGGCTGGGGTTGTAGGTCGAAGGTAGAATGCCCCTGGGTTCCATCCCCAGTACCGTAAAAAAAAAAAAAAAAGTATGCAATTATACGTTGAGCATCTAGGGTGCTCAAAGCAATCTTAGATGATGGTTTCTAATACCTCAACACAAGGATCATCAGTTTTATAGGAGTTGGAAAGAGCCAGGAAAGTCCAGGGTGATGGCCTGCGGCAGGCATGCTCAAGTTCCTCCTTGGTTTTGGCCCTGCCCCCTTACTGGGCAATGCTGCTTGCAGGAAGCCACAGAATTTAAAAATAGGGGGGGGGGGGCGCGGCATTCTTCACAGGCCATGAGATAGTATGCTCACTCCTTTTTGAGGTGGTTGTAGACAGAACTGAGCTCTTTGCAAATAAAATTTTAACATATCAGATTTCAGTGTCTCATTAATAGGAAGCACACTAGTTTTACCCTATAAATATTTGTAAAGGATAGTTTACATCATTCCAAGTAGAAAGGTGAAATTATATAATCACATGCTGAATGGACTAATGGCCCTATTTCAACACTGTCTTACTTTTGTAATTTGATCTATTTTTTAAAACTAATGGGTAGGCATACAAAGGAAAACACCGTCTCTTCCACCTCCAACATTGCAAAACTTCAAATTGTTAGTGTACATTAGAAGTACCCATCAGAAACAGAATCCTTTGCCAATGTTGCTACTGAAATGATGATTTAAAAAAATTAATTCCTGGCTTGCTTTTGAAGGATGTGTGTGTGTGTGTGTGTGTGTGTGTGTGTGTGTGTGTGTGTGTGTTACTGGGATGGAACTCAGGGACTTTCTACCTCTGGGCCATACTCCCAGACCTATTTTATACTTTATTTGGAAACAGGGTCTCACTAAGTTGCTGAGAGCCTCACTAAGTAGCTGAGGCTGGCTTCCAACCCCTGTGATCCTCCTGTCTCAGCCTCCTAAGCACAGGGATTACAAGCATGTGCCATACACCTGGCTTCGAAGGAAATTTTTAAGATACATGGATCAACACAGGAGAGGCCCAGCCAAGAGCACTCTCTGAAGCCATTTGCAATTCCAGATTCTGATTCTGCCATTGCTAATTATATGGCCTGGAACAAATTACATGGCCTTTTTTTTTTTTTTTTTCCAGTACTGGGGACGGAACCCAGGGACATTCTACCTCCAAGCTACAACCCCCACCCCTACTTTTTGTTCTTTATTTTGAAACAGGATCTCACTGAGTTGCAAAGGGCCTCACTAAGTAGCTGAGGCTGTCCTCGAACAGGGATCCTCGCGTTTTAGCCTCTCAAATGCTGGGATTACAAGTGAGTGTCACCACACTGGCTTATACGGCTTCTCTATTATATCTCCAAACTTCATCTTTCTCTTCTGTATGAGACTTCACTTGAGTCTCATGAAGTTTTTGTAAGGATTTAATGGTATAATTCATCAAGTGTATAAAACTGAGACACAGTAAAGGAAAAGTAAATGGTAAATTTTAATATTATATTTATACTAGGTATAAGCCAGGTATGGTGGCACACGCTTGTAATCTCAGCATTTGGGAGGCTGAGACAGGAGGATCTGTGTTCATGGACAGCCTCAGCTATTTAGGCCCTTTACAACTCAGTGAGACCCTGTTTCAAAATATAGAATAAAAAATAGGGTTGGGAATATAGCTCGGAGGTAGAATGCTTCCATCCCCAGTACCAAAACCAAAAAACAAAAATCAGTACTAGGTATATTCTTATTTAGTCCAGTCCTTTAAACAATAATTTCTGCCAAGCTTCTTAGCATAATTCTTCCAATCCAATACCCAAAATGCTCCAAAAGGGAAAACAGAACTCTAAGAATAGAAATTCTTGCCTGAGGATTAGGGAATGCTTTATATTGGACTCGAGTGAGTTCTTCCTGGGTCAGATGCCAGCACACAGTCGGTCCCACGGAGTGCGTTTGGGGTTTTCAGCCCAGGGATGGACGACATGAGGGAGAGCAGCACCCCAAGAAAACTACAGTCACCCCAGGTATTCCCCCACCCAGCTCAAACTGGTTTCCAGCATCAGCTTTCCTTCCTACTGTTCCCCTTAGGCTCTAAAAAATGTTGACACTAGAAATAATCAAGCTGATGGTGACGCTGATGTGATCGCTGGCATTTATTTAACTTTCATTCTGAGCTTGGCACTATAAGCACTTTGTACCTACTATTTCACTTCATTCTCCTGAGAGCCATAGGAGGCAGGTACTGTGGCTGTCTGCATTTGACACATAAAGAAATAAACATTTAGAGGGGTTAAATCACATGCCCAAATAAAAATTTAGAGAGGTTAAGCAACATGCCCAATATCACACAGTTTGCAACAGACAAGCCATTCACAAGCAGATTTGATCTCAGCCCGTGCATTTATTCTTGACCCTCGGGCTATAGACCCCACAGCTTCTCGCAAGACTGCCTAGGGGATAAACCTAGGCCCTGGCCACTCACCCCAGATCAGTCCCACCCCACCTCACAGTCTCTAACATCTTCCTGTCCAAGTCAAACTTCCTGCCCTAAAATTCACAGGGAGGGGTACAGAGAGGCAGCTGCAGCAAGTAGTATATCCATCAGCAACTCTTGTTTGACTCCTCCAGTCCCCTAAATGAATCGTCCCTCCTGGCACCCGACAGCCATAAAACCTAATGCAAAAAAAAAAATTTTTTTTTTTTTACATAGGAAGATCCTTGATAAAATTGATGCCTTTAGACTAATGCCTTTGGCCTTTGACATTAATATGCAGTTCATATTAATAATTAAACTCATTTTACAGGTGAAGAAGTAAGGTAGGATAAGTGGTTTGCTCAAAGCTACACAAAAAGTGAAAATAAAATCTCCAATAAAGCCCAGTATTCCCTCTAGAAGTCCTTACTGTCTCTTTATTCTGAGCTTCTCATTCCTCTTGGCTCAAACTTCACACACTAGTAGCACAGTCACAAATTTACTATGAAGCCAACCTCTCACAGGCTCAACTCAAAGAAAAACTCCTAGAGCTGGGAGGGCTGTTGACAGTTCAGGACAAGTTTCCTATTCTTCTATTTAAACCAGACAGTCTAGATGTCTCAGGTCCAGGCAAAAATGCCCCACAAATACTGCGAGCAATTTTCAGTGGAGGAAAAAACGTGTGTCAAAGCACCTCTGCTGGAGAGTTGGAGCACTGAAAGAGGCTAGAGTGACTTGGTGCGATTCTGATTAGGACTTGGAGGGCAAGTTGGGTCCTGTGCACTTCGTTTTTGTCTTTGTTTTTGAGTAGTGGTCGGTCTAAAAATGTCAGCCACGGGCCATTCCTTTTTATTTAAATGAATAATTTTTTTAAAGTCACGTTTTCTATTTCATGGCTCCTTTGCAACGGGGACTAAAAAATAGCGATGCCATCAGGTGCCAACCTTTTTCTGGGATAAATAAAAAAAAAAATGAGACGGGAAAGAGCCCTACTATTTCGGACAACAGCAGTCTGAGGCAGCTGCCTCACAGCAAAAGCCTCGCTTTAAAGCCACCTCGCTTGTTTCCCCAGCTCTGAGTTGCCTGAAAGAAGGCGCGATTCCTTAGAAGCTCGGCGCGCCCTGCCCGGCTGACAGCAGCTTCCAGGCCCGGCCACCTGTCAAAACTCCAGGGGTGGCGCGGGCGAGGCGGGGTCGGGGAGGTGGCGCCCGAAGCTGCCCAGGGCGGCGACGCGGGTGGCCGAGGACGCCCCGGAGGCCTGCGACCCTGGGGGAGGCCGCGGCTGAGCCAGAGCGGGGTCCTGCAGCCGGGGGCTCGCGGGGTCGGGTCTGGGCGCACGGCGGCGGCGCGGGGCGGGCTGGGCGCCCCCTGGCTGCGGGGCGCGTCCTACCTGTTGATCTTGAGCGCAAAGGCGCGGCGCTCGGCGCGGGGCAGCGTGGCCATGGCCCGGGCGGGTGCGGAGGGCGGCCCCGGCGCCGCGGAGCCGCTGCAGCCGTGCGGAGCGGGCGCCAGCCTCGCCTGTCACTGCGCCAGGGAAACTTCCGCATCTCCACCTAGGCGCGGTCGCCGCCGGGGGCAGGGCCAGCCGCGGCCCCTCCGCCGCCCGCCCCCGGGTGTGGACGCGCCCCTGCCCTCGGGGTGCCCGGCCTGGCCGCGGCACCCAGCGGGGACCGCGGAAGGGTGGCCCGGACCACGAGCGCCGCCCGGAAACCCCATCTGCCCGAGCCGCGCGGCTGCCAGGGAATGTGGGCAGACGGGCGGGGAGCCCAAGTTGGCGAGGTCGGGAAACCAGCCCAGGATGCCTTGGACAGACCCTGTCAAGGGCTGACACCATTCCTGGGAGAAGGCACTCAAAAAAAAAAAAAAAAAAGTTGCCGGCGACCTCTTAGGGTACCATTCAACTTGAGCAACCCGTTCATCACTCTTCCCAAGGCATTTTATATTATTTTATTTTTGTTACGTGAGTGTGTGTGTGCACACACACTTGTGGTACAGGGGATTGAACCCCAAGGTTATCTACCTCCAAGCCACACCCCCAGTCCCCCACCCCTTTTTTGTAGTCCTGGGGTTGGACCCCAGGGGCTTTTCTACCTCCAGGATATACTTCCAGACCTATTTTATATTTCATTTGGAAACAGGGTCTCACTAAGAAGCTGAGGCTGGCTTCTAACCTGTGCGATCCTCCTTTCTCATCTTCCCAAGTGCAGGGATTACAAGCATTGGCCACCACGCCTGGCCTCCCCACCCCCAGCCCTCTTTATGTTTTGTTTTGAAACAGGGTCTCTCGCTAGGTTGTTAAGAGTCTCACTACATTGCTGAGGCTCTGCTCCAACCTGCCATCCTATTTTAGCCTCGGGGGCGTGTGCCACCAAACCCGGTTTCCCTGGGGCACTTTAAATGAATATAATGATTCCATTCCAGGAGTAAATGTTATGAGTTATATAAATATAGTTTTTACACCTTGGGATAAATGTTTGTCTCTGGGGAAGCAGTATACACAAGATGCAAGATTATCCTGTACGCAAGTATATTTCAGTTTCAGACTGAGATACCTTCTAAGAAACCCAGCCCCAAATCAAGAAAGAAATCAGGGAAGTCCCAATACTGACCCGAGAAAAAAGCCCATTCTTGTTCCAAGTTGTGGGCTTGCTCCAAGTTGCACTATACTATACTACAAGTTGCATTATATCTTTATATAATGTCTCTCACCTTGCCCTTGAAAAACATTAAGGCAATATATTTTGGTTCAAAGCTGATTTGTCCAGATACAGGAGCCACAAGCCACATGGACCTATGGACTACCTGGAATTCTGGTTAGACTTAGGCTGGGCGGTGGCCCATGCCTATAGTTACAGTTCTTGGGAGGAAGAGACAGGAGGATTGCAGGTTGGAAGCCAGCTTAGCAACTTAGAGAGACCTTGTCTCAAAATTAAAAGATTAAAAATAAAAAGGGCTAGGGGGTATAGCCCAGTTGTAGAGCACCCTTAGGTTTAATCCCCAGTATAAAAAAAATTATGGTTAGTCTGAATTGAGATGGGCTGAAAAGTAAGTACGTACTAGATTTTGAAGATATTACAGAAAAAAAATAATAAAATGTCCTGTTAGCAACTGTTGTATTGATTGTTAAAATGATACTTTGGATACATTGTATTAAATAAACAAATCATATATTAAAATTAATTCCATCTGTTTGCTTTCCCTTTGTAAAATGTGGCTTTCATTAAGGAAAACACAAAATTACATATGCAGTTCAGTTTGTGGCCCACCTTACACTCCTTTCGGATGGTGCTGCTCCAGTACAATCTAATGTGCAATGTAATACTAAAATGCCTGGCACTAGATCATGTCTCTTATCGCTGGCCTTCTTTCCCTGACTTGCACTGTGTGTCTTAGTTCAGTAAGTCTTCAGAGCTGGTTAGGTAACCCTGCCTTCCTGGGTACCAAGGCCTTTATGCATATAGGACAAAGTTCATAAGCATAGCATTACATGGGATACAAAAACAGATGGAAAGAAAAGAAAGCATTTTAGAAAATTTGTTTTTGCCTTTCAAAATTATCCTAAGGCTATTTATATTTATTACACTGGAACTTATGAGCAAACACTTGGATTAAAAATATTAAAAGGATAATTCTGTGACTACTTCTTCAATTTGGGAACAAATAATTCACTCAAAAATTCTAACAATCGGCCTTCCATCTACCGTGTACTGTCAGTCCTTCAGAGTTTCTCAATGTTTATGACATACTCTTTTTATAGAGGGCAAAAATATACTGGTTTCCATGCAAACACAAATAAAATGTAATGAGAAAATATCAAATTTTCAGAATTTGTAGTCATGTAAATTTATTTGGATGGGTAAAGGGAATCGTAAAATGTTCCATCTTACCTCATGTCACGTTGAATGCAACTTAGTGTTTGGTACCTAACTCCCAGGTTGGATGGACCAGCTTCATTACCCTCCATGCTGTCCACTGCCTAACACTTAGAAATAATTCTCAATTTCCTCAATAGCCATTTAGCAAATGTATAGCCATTAGTTTAGTCAAACGCCTATTTTTTGGACTTGCTTTACTCTTGGACACATTCACCGTTCACTGGCAAACTTCAAAATTAGTCATCAAAGCCCCTTTCTTCCTCATTCGCACCATCCCTATAGCTGGGCCTCTCTGCTGGCCCCTGTGTCCACAGTGAGCTCTGGGAGGCCCCCTCCCACTCATGGCCTCTCTTGGCCTTCATCTTTTTCTATGTATTTATGACATTTAATTTTGGTTTTCATATTAATAAAGTTTATCCCTTGACTTTTGACAGACCGCACATCAATTATCCTAAATTCTCTAGTTTCTTCCTTGTCTTCTTAACTTTCCCCCAAAGCCAACCTCTTTCTTTGCATCTTACCTATTTTATTTAACAACTAAATGATACTGCGTACCAAACACTGTTTCCAGTATTTTACAAAACATATCAACTAGTTAATTCATTCATTAACAACCACAAAATAATAATGAGCCCAACTTTGCAAATGGGGAAATTGAGGCTCCAAAAAGATTAAGTAACTTATCTAAGGTCACAAGCAGTAAAGGAAGAGCCATTTCTTTAAAAAAAATTTTTGTGCATTATTGTCATATGTCTTAATGGAGTACAAGTGGTAGAGACATAATGCACACATCACTCAATTAGCCCTTACCCAATTCCTGCCCTTACCCAATTCCTCCTCTATCCCTCCTCATATGTAGCTTAGTGATTGACTTCGATATGTTTGTGAATGTACATCATCATGACATTAGGGAATTCCTAACTCTACAATTTTGCTTCTCTCTCAGATATTTCCACCTAAACATCTTCAAAGTGCACACATAGAAAAATGATTCTCTATCTCCCCCCTAGCTGGAAGCTAGAGGATTCCTCTAGAGTCAGCCATTTCTGTTAGTGCCACTGCTTCCGTTTCCCAGGTTGAAACTTTGGAGTCATCTAGTGGTGGAAAAGCAGGAAATCTGAGCTGTGGCTTCAGCTCTGGGCTGTGTGATCCTACGTGAGTCACACCCTCTTTGGGTCACAGAGTCCGCAGTCTTGGAATGGAGCTATTCTCTTGGCTCTCTCTGAACTTGATGAGTGTGTCAGCTCTTACTTCTTCCTCCCCTTTGCCCTTCAGATCTAATCTTCCTCCAAGGCCTGCTAGTTATTTTTTCTAAATGTCACTTTATAAATATTACTGTTCTCTTTGCTTCCTTTCTGGTCTGTCAACTAATGTCTAGATAACAAAAAAAAAACATATTTTAATTGGTGTCTCTGCTGTAGTGTCTACTCTTTCTAATCTAGTCTGACTCTACCACTGAATTAAGTTTATACAATATCTGTTTCATCATGTTTCTGTCCTGCTCAGTTGGATTTCATGGCTTTCCACAGCCGCAAGTGTGACCTTTTCTCACTGGGTGATAGGCCCACATCATGGAGCCAGCTGCATTCCTTATCTTTCTGTTAGAGAAGGGCAGATCTCTGCTTTGTCCCTGGAGAAGGCAATGTTCTTCCTTGCCTGGGGCCTCCATTGCTGTATTATTCCCTCTGCTGTCCTCACCTTACAGCACCTCCAATCTCTCTCTCTATCATCAAAGTTTGGACGAAGTTGTCACATTCCATCTTTACCTGGAGGAGCACTTTCGTCATCACCTATAAACACAGCTTAGAGGAATGCAAGCTCCAGGAGGACAGCATGACTGTGAAGAGTGTGGACATTCGCACAACTCCTCGTTCTTCCACAAATCACTCAATTTCTCCCCAGGTTTTGTTCAAACATCACATTCCATGATCATGTATTTAACACTGTAATGCCCTGTTCCCTTGTCCTGATACTTCCTGACTCATTTCCAACTTTGTTTGTCTCTGTTGACCTCATCATGATTTGACACACTATATATTCTATTTTTTGGTGATTTATTATTTTTCGTAATTCTAGCACATAAGACCCATGAGTACAGAGATTTTTGTTTGGTTCCTTATCTATCTCCAGTTCCATAAGTATTTATGAGTAAATGAATAACGGATTTGGTATTGAATGCAGACATTCACATAGCCTTGTTAAAATGAACTTGAATAGGACTGGCCAAGTTTTCCGTGTCTTTCAGAAAAAAGTGAGGTCATTGTATTTTACTTTCTTAGGTATTTTAGTTGTGCCTTCTTAAGAGTATATTTGTATTTACTTTTTGGGTGGTGAAATCAGACCAGCACATAGATTATTACTAGCAAGTTCATAGCTTTATATTGTCTTATAATTAGGTACAGATATAAAAAGATTTATGTTCTAGTATTTCTTTTTTGGCAGCACTGGGGATGGAACCCTTCTACCTCCAGGCTACACTCCCAGACCTATTTATATATATATTTTTTGGAAACAGGGTCTCTTAAGCCAGTGAGGCTGGGTTTGAACCTGTGTGATCCTCCTGTCTCCGCCTCCCAAGCGCAGGGATTACAAGCATGCACCACCACACCCAGCTAGGTTCTAGTATTTTAAACCAGTCAGTTTAGAAAATTGGAATTCCTAGTATTATCCATCTCATTCCTTGTTTTGTCATAAGAAACCTGTAAACATGAAAAGAATAAAGATCAAGAAATTTTTTTTGACCAGCCGTGGTAGTGCATATCTGTCATCTCAGTACTTGTGAGGCTGAGACAGGAGGATTGCAGGTTTGCAGCTAGCTTAGACCCTGTTTCAAAATAAAAAATACAGGGGTGTAGCTCAGATGGGGAACTTCCCTGGATTAAATCCCCAGTAAGAGAAAAAGAAAAGGGAAGAAAGAAACTTTAAAAATCTTCATAGTGGATCTGGGAGTATAGCCAGTGGTAGAGCCTTTGCCTAACATGTAAGAGGGCCTTGGTTTGATCTCCAGCACATATGTTAATGTATTTTAATATTTTAAATATAGGATTTAGAACATAATCTAATATATATAATATATTCTATATGAATATTCATACCATAACATTTTACAACTAAAAAGAGTTTGGATTAATTCATTAATGAACGAATAAAGTCATGTATTAGCATTCATGGACTGTATTTATTCCTCAAACGTTCACCAAGTGGGGAGGGCAGCAGCAGAGAGATTGATGCTGAGCAAGAATGAGTGTGTTGACACAGAGGCACTGCGACTGGATCTCTTAAAGGACAAATTCACCAGGCAGAAAGAATGTATTCAGGATATTCCAGACAGAAGGGGCACTGCATGCACAGTAAAAAAAGACAGGAGACACTGATGGCCATCCAGGAGATTAGAAGTGAAGCCCATGGGAGGACTTCCGGGAAGATGGCAACCAAGAAAAGCAGTGTTTAAGAGTCCTGCTAACACTAAACCTCTATTGCCACAAACACTATCAGCAGAGAAATAAAAAATGTAAACACAAGGGACAGAGAAAAAGAAGACTAGAAGAACAACCAGAGACCAGAAAAGAAACCAGCCTACATTGCAGTGTGGAGCCTCACCAGTGCCATCTTGCCTCACAGCACCAGGCTCCAGAGAGGAAAGATAAACAAGGAGCTGAGTGAGCAGCTGCGGATCATTTGGGTGTAATTCAGCAGTTCTTTCAGCTCAGAGAACATCTAAAACTCCCAGTGGCCAAGCTCATCATGCCCTCCAGGGACTCAGAACGTACCTCACAACCAGAAAAGAAATAATGTCAACCTCACAGCCAGGGTGTGGCAGTGGCGGCATATTGCCAGCAGTGACAGCAAGTTCACCACCCCCGCGACAGCTCCAGATCAGCATGCACAATAACCATAAGTGAAATTGCAGCCCCTAAAGGAGAAATCCCAGCACTGCATCCTCAGGGACTTGCACAGCTTTGATAATCTCCCTGGGTCTGAGATTTTTCAGTCCAACCCAGGGAAGGAGTAGCAGTGGCAGAGATACCACACTCTAGTCGCAGCTCCCCATGGGAAAACGCCCAGCCCAGCACCCCCACCATCTCATGCAGCCTCGAATAACTCTCTGGGTCTGAGACTTTGTGATACAACACAGTAAAGGAGTAGTGGCAGCTGAGATTACCACAAACTCGAGATCCAGGGCACCCTAAGTGAAGTCGTGGTAACCCGGGAAATAACCCAGAAAAGGCACAAACTTCTGAAATCATGGGAAAGAGGAACAACAATAGAGCAATGAACACCCACAATCCCATAATATCAGAACCTGATAATACAGAAATTCAGAGATCAAATCAGGAATATAACTGTAGAAATAATATAGAACCTTCAAAAAGAATTTAGAGAGAGTCTAAAAGAAATAAAGGATGCAATCATTGAAGTAAAGGCCTCAATTCAAACAATAAACAATCGATTAGACCACATGGAGAATAGAATCTTGCTCCTAGAAGATGATCACTCCAAAAATGAATGCATAATTTATAGCTTAGAAAAAAAAATCAGACAGCAGGAGTCTGACACTGAAGAAATATGGGCCCATTTTAAGAGAGCTAACCTAAGAATCATCGAAATAGAGGGAAAAGAAAGTGAAACCAAAGGGATCAATAATCTCTTCAAAGAAATAATAGGAGAAAATTTTCCAAACATAGAGCAAGAGGTCGATACACAGGTCCAGGAAACTTATAGAACTCCCTTTAGACAGGATCAGAGAAGAGGTTCCCCATGCCACATAATTGTCAAAATGACCAATGTGGAAGCCAAGCAGAGAATCTTAAAGGCAACAAAAACAAAGGGCCAAGTGATATTCAGAGACAAACCAATTAGAATCACTCCAGACTTCCCAAATAAAGTCATGAGAGCCAGAAGGGCTTGGAGTAACATATTCCAAACTCTGAAAGAAAACAATTTCCAGGCAAAAATTTCCTACCCAGCAAAACTATCTATCAAATTAGATGGGGAAATAAGAAGCTTCCATGGAGAAACAAAAACTGAAGGAATTTATGTCTTCAAAACCAGCACTAGAGCAAATACTCAAAGAGATTAACTACAAAGAAGAAATAGGTAACACACACCAGAACCAGAGAAACAAGATTTTCCATCCAGCAGACAACTAAGCAAAGAAGAATAAACAGTATTTCAAACAGAAATAAAATCTTAACATATTAGGAATTAAAAGTTATCTCTCAATAATCACACTGAATGTAAATAGCCTCAATTCCCCAATAAAAAGATATAAAGTGACAAAATGGATTAAAATCCAGAATCCATCCATCTGCTGCTTACAAGAAACACACTTTACCAGTAAAGAGAGTAACAAACTCAAGATAAAAGGCTGGAGCAAGGTAATTCATGTTAAGCAGCCATCCTAACAAATGTGAAAATAGTATTTCACTATAGTTTTTATTGGAATTTCCTGAATGATTTGTTATATTAGGACAATGATGAGTGATATTCATGTGTTTATTGGTCATATAAAAATCTTTGGAGATTCATTATCTATTTTAGTCTTTTACCTATTTCTAAATTGTATTGTTTGCTTTTATTGTTGCTAATTTTTAGGATTTCTATTTGGAATATTAATATACCTTCAGATATAGCAGTTGGAAATATTTTATCCCATTCTATCCATAACTTTTAATTCTGTTTACATTGTATTTGGCTGTATAATATTTTTTATTCTTTATAAAGTTTGTTTATTCTTTTGTTGCCTGTGCCTTTGGAATCATATCCAAGAAATCAGTGCCAATTTCAATGTTGTGAGGTTTTATGACCCAGGTTTTCTTCTAAAAGTTTATAGTCTTAAGATTTGCATTTAGGCATTTTATCTATTTTGAGTTAATATTTGTATATGGTGTTAGGTAAGGGTCCAATTTTATTCTTTTTCGTGTAATATTTTTCAACAATATTTAGTAAAAAGATTATTATTTCCTTCACCAAATGTTCTTGGAAACCTTGTCAAAAATAACTTGATCATATATGGAAGAATTTATTTCTAGGCTTTTTATTTACTCCACTGAGTTATATATCTGCCTTTATAGAAGCAGAACTACACTCTTTTGATTATTGTAGCTTTTTAAGGTTTGAAATCAGAAAATGTAAATCTTTTAGCTGTGTTCTTTTTCGAGATTGTTTTGGGTATTTAGAGTTCATATTTCATGTTAGGATAGATTTTTTTTTCTGAAAAAAAAGTATGATAGTTTCACCTTAAAAAAAAGAAAAAATATCCTCTGGTAAGAAAGAAAACAAGAAAGAAATATTAAAATGTTATCTCTAAGTGATAAAAAAGATTCAAGTATTAAAGAAATTTTATTGTGTTTAGTGTAATCTACTTTGAAAATTAGAGTTTATATTTTCTGTAAAATAATTTCTGAAAAATTAGATAGAATTATACATTGAAAAATAAAGTTTTAACATGAATAATGCAGCATCATTAAGTAATTATACACAAATAAAAATTAAAATAAGAAATAAAAAAATAAATCACAGTTGTCTGAATAACAGAAGTTCCTATTTCGATAGTGTATTGATGCTCTCCTAATTCATAGTAATTACTACCTGGAATTGTAATATTGATGTTTGTCATTGTCCACTTCATAGTATTTATTAAATTGCTGCAGTCACTATTGTGGTTTTTATCCCATTCTATCAGTAACTTTTAATTCTGTTTACTGCAGCAGACTGCCTCAACCGGGCACTGAATATGGGCACTGAGTTTCTCAGAAAGGTGGGCAAAGGTTTCGGTTGTAGTTCTGCAGCCACTTATCTGCAGCGATTTTTTTCCCTTCTTATGAAATAAACTCCTTTAAGTTCCTGTTCACAGCGCTAAAAGTAGAGATTCCTCTCCAGGAAAAATCTGAAATGATTGACATGAACAAATGCCTCTTGTACAATTGACCACTTTATTCTAGACACAAGATTTTTTATACGTCCCTATTTCCCCGTGATTCCCTAGTAGAAAAGTGTAAACACCCAAAAAACAATAGTGAAATATACATGTAAATCACCAACCCTGAATAAGACAAAAGTTAGGCCTGTGACATCACAGGTCTTTGTGATTGAAATCAGTCCCATGACCCTGCAGGTGGGTCTTGTGCTTTAAGTCAGCCCCTTTGGCCTTGCCTTGGCCTTGCAGCTGCAGAGGCCTTTAGTGGGCAAATTCCAGAAGAATAAAAGTCACACCCAAAATCACTTGAAGAATTCAGTTTTTAAGAGTTTTCTTTAACCCTTTCGGAACCTTTTATTCCTAGGGCTTAGTCCAATGTCCTTCTCTATCTAGCAACCTCCTTTGAACTGAATGGGGATAAAGTCGGAGATTCCAGCTTTCATATATGTGGTTGGCGTAGGGAAATCCGTGTACATTTATGATGATTTAGAGGATTTCGATGAATGTCTGCTGGATTTTGTCTGCAATACCATCTGCTGTCTGAATGCTTTACCCTATTAAACACTTAAAATATATTTTAGTAGACAGGGCCCAAAAAACAACATGAAGTTTTTATTATATTTGTCTTTTGTTCTGTCATAACTATTTTAACCAGGTGGTGTCGCCCAGTCTCCAGGCAGTGCTATCACTAGGTGCAAAGGTCAAGATTCCTCCTAGCCTTCGGCTCTATTGTAATGATTAGAATGAAGGTCAAAGATAGGGAGGAATTCTGCATTTGTAATTGCAATATCTGGCATGCTACCACAGTATCTGAATTCTGACTAGAATTACATCTTGAGCAAAGCTGAGGGTGTTTAGAGGCTTAGACAAATTACTAGAAAATTTATTTTCCACGGACTCAGTTTCTCCCACAGTCCTGATCTTATATCACCGAAGCAATTTGTGTGGAAAGTTAAAAGAATCATAACCAAAAGAATAATAGTTATGAAAGAATATCTAAGAGTGGGGGAGTACTTTGGCCAGAGACAACACTCTCCCTCGGGGCACTGCTTTCTTTAAGCAGTCAGCCAATTTTGTGTGGGAATCACACATGCAAATGCCGAGGAAAAGGCAGCAGTTTACATTATCTTTGGATGTACAATATTTTTTAACTTTATATGAAGTTTGTTTATTTATTCTTTTGTTGCCTGTGCCTTTGGAATTATATCCAATAAATCACTGCCAATTAAAAAAAAAAGTGAAGCCATGGAAAATGAAGCTGGGAAGGTGGACAGGGCCTGAGTGTGAGGCTCCCATCAAATAATCCAGACCTGATTCCACAGGCTGCTAAAAACCCAATGGTGATCTTTCTTCTATAGCCACATGGCTATAAAATTTCCATTTTGCATTTTACACCTATTTCAACTTTATTCCTCCATGTCAGTATTACTATACTATTGATGTATCATTTACTTTTATCTTGATGCCTTTAAATATTTTGTCCTTTTTTATTGCACAAGTTTGCACATCACCACTGACTGGTGCTGAGGAGTGAAGTGGGTTAGCAGGAACTGGGGTTCCCCAGTTCCATCAATTCCATATTCACTTCTCCCTCTTCTGGGAACAGCATCTTCATTTTCCAGGGAATATGGTTTCTCTATTCTCAGACCATGGGTTGGGTGGTGCCACCCCACCTCAAGCATTAAAGGTAAATATGCAACTCAAGTCTGGCCTATCAGAGTTATCATCCTGTCCCCCTTAATTAGGTCAGAGGACCAATAAAAGTCAGGGAGCCTCAAATCCAGACCTCCTGTTGTGGAACAGAATCTTTCTGTTCCACTGAGACGACACAGGAGAGAATGTGGGCCTGGAACTGCTGTGGCCATCAGCCCACCAGGGCTGCCCAAGGAGGAAGTAGGCAGAGTCCATCAATGGGGAAGAGGAGACAGATTCCCGATCAACTCCATTGACCAGGGCTTTAATAATTTTCTATTGATATATACATAATTTATACAGTTATGTTGTTGCTTGGGAGGATGCAGGATAATAAAGCTGTTGAGAGTTTGAGCTCTGAAGTCAAAGCACCTGGATTCCCATCCCAACCTTTTGATTCCTAGCTGTGTGACTTTCAGCTTGTTACCAAAAGTTTCCGTATTCATCCTCCTAGCCTATGAAATGGGGTTAATACTACCTTTTAAAAAAGATTAATGGAAAGCACTATGGGAAGTGATGGGCCACATGTTTTTATTATTTTTATTTGTATCCATTAGCATCAAGATACTAAAATTCAATTAAAAGTGATATAAGTATGTAAGTTTATACCCACAGAGAGCCGAGGAAGATGGTCCAAACCTGGGTGAGCAACTGGACAATGGCATCGGGAGCTGAGGTGCTCTGTATTGGAGGAACTCTGGCTTTTGGTCATCCTTCTATGACCTCATGGCCTTCAGATGGCTCCCATGACTCTGAGCAGCCACAGCACACAGCAGCATCTCACAGAACGGAAGACAGAGGGAGGCCAAGACTTTCTCCCTGGGAGGCTCCACCTTTCCCAGAGGTCTTCCAGGATATCTGCCTTGAATGCTTCCTGACCAGGAAGTCTGACCAGAATGCTCACTGCCTGGAATGCTCACTGACCAGGAAGACCCCAGAAGCCCCTCCTCAGCCACAGGGAGACACTGGGATGGACAGAGGAATGGAGAATCATGGTTGGCACAGAACTGCGGTTCCCCGCGGGGGGAGCCCCAAAGGGCTCCGAGCTCTCGCTGACCAGCAGTGAGAGCTGTCCAAAAGGCAACCGCACAACGTGGTGGGTGAGAAACTTCTCCTGAGTACCTGTGGAAGCAAATTGGTTAGTAGGGAAGGGATGACTCCAGACACAGGATGAGGATCTGAAGCAAGCTTTATTGTTGGGGCAAGCCTTTTATGCAGTGAGAGGCTGGGGGAAGGGGAGAAGGGCTAAGGAGGAGGAGTGGAGCCAGGGCGACCAATCAGGAGTTGCCAATACAGCCTTTTGCACACAGCCCCGAGGGGGAAGTGGCGGGAAGCCGCAAGGCACGGATGTCACGTACACAGTTTGCTGGAATGTTAGAACAGTCAGATATCTGCGCACACAATGTTACATCTGGTGAATGTTAAACCTTCAATAAACCTTTGCAGTATGAAAGTCTTATTGTTTGCTCTAACTTTTCTCATGGCCATGAGCTACATTGATCAGAGCGAGGGCAGGAAGAGAACTGTTAGTCCCTAACTTATTTTTAACTGCTCACATTCTGTTGGCCTTGCCTCAGTGATAACTGCTCTCTGTTCTTCTTTTAAAGCAAGTTGCGGTCATCCAGAGTACAGCTGCAGCCTGGGGGAAGCTTAGGGTGGTTTTTAGGGACATTGCTTCTCGGCTCCCCACACAGAACTATTCTGATTTGTTCTCTTGAGCTGCACAAACAGGGAACAAAGGGGCGAACCATTGTATAGACAGCAAACAGAGGTGGCCATTGCCATTTTATAGAGAAAACTAAATGAGATTATGGACATAAAGCTTAGCGCATACTGTTTTTTTTTTTTTTTGGTGGTGGTACTGGGGTTTCTGGAAGCCCTTCTACCTCCGGGCTACACTCCCAGACCGCTTTTTACATTTTATATTTGGAAACAGGGTCTCCTAAGCCAGCCCGCGCGCAGCTGGCTTCGAACCTGCGCGATCCTCCTGTCTCTGCCTCCCAAGCGCGGGGATTACAAGCGTGCGCCACCACGCCCGGCCTTAGCGCATACTGTTGCATATGGGGTGTGGACTCCAAATATGTTAGCTATGATTTTTGTTATTATTTGACATTTATATGATTTTAAAGCCATAAAAGTTGTTTTTATGTGCTTATTATTATTTCCTCATAACACATTCCCAGAAGCAAAAATTTAACTAGGCCAAAAGTTGTACACTTCCTGCCAAAAGTGCCTTAATCTAATCATGAGGAAATAGTAGAGGAACTTAAATGGAAGGACTTCTTACTAAACAACTCCTTCTATTTTTTTTTCAAAAAGGTCATTGTCATAAGATACAGATTGCCTGAAATCCCAATACTTGGGAGACTGAGACAGGAGGATGGTAGGCTCAAGGAAGTAACATAGGGAGACTCTCAGTGACCTAAAACCTGTTTCAAAACCAAAGTTAGGCATGGTGGTGTATGCCTATAATCCTAGTACTTGAGTTGCTGAGAAAGGAGGATTGCAGTTTTGAGGACAGCTTCAGTAACAAAGTGAGACTCTCAGCAACCTAGCAAGACCCTGTTTGAAAAAAGCAAAAGTATATAAAGGTCTGGGGGTGAGGCTCAGAGGTAGAATGCCTCTTGGTTCAATACCCATCTCCTGTACCCAAAAATAAATAAGCAAATAGATAAGTAAACAAAAAGTAAAATTGGGCTGAGGGTATAGCTCAGAGGGTATGCTTCTGGATTCAACCCCTATGACTGCACACACACACACACACACACACACACACACACACACACACACAAAGAAAGGTTGAGGAACTGGTATAGATTAAAGAAGACTAAAGAGACAGGGCAACTAATGGCAATCAGGAATCCTGGATCCTGGAATGGTTCTCGGATTACAAAAAAAAAAAAGTGCTAAAAAGGATAATTGGGACAGTCAGAAAAATCTGCATACAAACAATCAAATCTGTGCATTTGGCAATGGTACGTACCAATGTTGTATTTCCTGAATGTGATACCATATAGTTACATAAAAGAATATCCTTATTCGTAGGAAATATACACTGTATTGTTTAGGGGTAAAAGGGGACCCTAATATGATTTCTATAACTTACTCTTAGATGGTTATCAAAAAAGAGATAAGGATAATATTAACTCATTAACAGTCAAATTTTCTATTTTTTCTCCCTCTCGCTTTCCTCTTTCTCCCTTCCTTCCTTCCTTCCTTCCTTCCTTCCTTCCTTCCTTCCTTCCTTCCTTTTGTACTGAGGATGAAACCCAGAGGCCTTTTTCCTCTAGGCAACACCTCCAGCCCTATTCCATCTTTAATTTGGAAAGAGGGTCTCACTAAGTTGCTCCAGCTGGCCTCGAATCTGCGATCCTCTCAAGTACTGGGAGTGTGTGCCATCATGCCTAGTGTGTACATATTTACTTTTTTTTTATTTTCTAGTTTTATTTCTTTTTCTTTTTTTATTAATTGGTGCATTGCAATCATATATCACATTGGAGTACAAGACTTGAGAGGATATACAAGCACACATCATCCAATTAGCCCTCATCCAGTCCCCATCCCATTCCCTCACCCTCCCATGCTTGTTTGGTGATTAACTTTGATACATTTGTTTATGTACCTCCTGCGTTTTAAAGAGGCTCCATCCTCCCCTATTCCATACCCTCTGATTGGTCACCTTAGTTGCTTCACTATAGGGCCCTTTCTATAGCTCAACCTCTTCCTGTTGTCCCTTTCCTCCTAGTTTTTGCTGATTAGCGGAAGCATCTGATTTTTATTTTCTGCGATATTTCTCTGTGCATGCCGCGTTGCAAGTACCGATCCCACTCTTGACGGCCCCAGTAGTGGCCTGGCTACCCGGTGGACTGATCCAGACCTCGCTGGCTCAAGCAGCGGCCTTGCCTCATGGGAGGCCCTGATTCTGGTCTCGCTGGCCCCGACACCAGCCTAACCCCTCAGCTGGCTCCGATCCTGGCCTCGGAGGCCCTAGTAGCGGCCTTGCCTCACAGCAGGCTCCAATGCAGGCCATTGGCCCCGGCACCGGCCTAACCCCTCAACAGGCTCCGATCCCGGCCTCGCTGGCCTCAGCACCAGCCTAACCCCTCGGCAGGCTCTGATCCCATTCTCGGAGGCCCCTGTAGCGGCCTTGCCTCCTGTCAGGCTCCGATGCCGGCCGTTGGCCCCGGCATTGGCCTAACCCCTTGGCAGGCTCCAATCCCGGCCTTGAAGGCCCCAGCACCAGCCTTGCCTCACGGTGAGCTCCGATCCCAGCCTTGCTGGCCCCGGCACAGGCCTAACCCCTTGGCAGGCTCCGATCCCGGCCTCAGAGGCCCCAGCACTGGCCTTGCCTCATGGCAGGCTCCGATGATGGCCTCACTGGCCCCAGCCCCAGTCTAACCCCTCAGCAGGCTCCGATCCGGCCTCGGAGGCCTCAGTAGCAGCCTTGCCTCATGGAAGGCTCCAATGCCGGCTGCTGGTCTCAGCACTGGCCTAACCCCTTGGCAGGCTCTGACCCTGGCCTCGGAGGCCCCAGCACCAGCCTTGCCTCATGGCAGGCTCCAATGCTGACTGCTGGCCCCAGCATTGGCCTAACCCCTTGGCAGGCTCCGATCCCAGCCTTGGAGGCCCCAGTAGCGGCCTTGCCTCACAGCAGGCTCTGATGCCGACCATTGGCCACAGCACCGGCCTAACCCCTTGGCAGGCTCTTATCCTGGCCTCAGAGGCCCCCGCACTGGCCTTGCCTCATAGCAGGCTCCAATTCCGGCCTCGCTGGCCCCAGCACTGGCCTAACCCCTCGGCAGGCTCCGATCCCGGCCTCGGAGGCCTCAGTAGCAGCCTTGCCTCACGGAATGCTGCGATGCCAGCCGCTGGCCCTGGCACAGGCCTAACCCCTCGGCAGGCTCCAATCCCAGCCTCAGAGGCCCCAGCACCGGCCTTGCCTCACAGCAGGCTCCGATGCCAGCCTGTGTACATATATTTTTTTTTAAATGAGACAGGTATTTAAAATAGGTTGGAAGTCATAATCCAGATCTTAAATTATATAATTATATGAATTAGTATCAATTACTATTATAATATTATGTTATATATTATATACCAGATTTAAGTTTGTGTAAGTATCCCACATATGTGATTATGGGACAAAATGGGTTAATAACATTAAAATAAGAGTGTAAAAAGCAATAATAATAAAATATTTAAAAACTGGTGGGTGACTATAGATGAAAAGTAGAAGTTCAGGCTGTTTTTTTTCTTCTTCTTTAAAGTCATGCTGGGGATTAAGCTGCTGTCAAACCTGTGATTTTCCTGTCTCGGACTCCAAAGTACTGGGATTATAGGTGAGTGCCACCATATACCCAGCTGTATGATTTCAAAATAAAAAGATTAAGATGAAATATTATAAACATAATTTTGCTTTTGTTTGTGCCACTTTATAGCAATTTTACAAGAGTTTTTATTTCATAGCATCCTCATGAACAGTACTTTTTCATTTTTGAAATTTTAATAAGCTAAAAATCAATTATATGTGTTTATTAAGTGAATTAAATATATTTTCACAGTAATTTACTATATAATTGTATTTTTGTTGTGTCTACTTATGTCTTTTCTCACTTGTCTCTTCGGCTCTTAGTATTTTTCTAATTAATGCATGGGTTTTTTTTTTTTTTTTCCTAAGTAATATGCTACCAGTCTGGAGTACCTATGATCTCCCTAAATACTTTGAACCATTTGGTAGACAGAAATGAGACAAGTTCATAGGATCTTTAAATATTTTGTTGCTTCCTGCTGTCTTTAAGTATTAGACTAAAGTTTATATGACTTTTTGAAATGCTTTCTGCCCATTTCAGTGTTATTTAAAGTCCTTCCATTTCCTTTTTTTTTTTTTTTTTTTGTGGGTCTGGGGATGGAACCCAGAGGCATTTGACCTCTAAGTTACACCCCCTGCCCAATATTTTATTCTTTATTTTGAAACAGGGTCTCATTAAGTTGCAGAGGGCCTCACTAAGTAGCTGAGGCTGTCTCCGCCTCCCAAATGCTGGGATTACAAGCATGCGCCACCATGTGGCTAAGTCCTTCCATTTACTTCACCCCCTCAGGCACCTTTATATCACCATAACAATTCAAGTGTCATGAAAAACACCAGGACATTTTCAGAGGAGGGAGAAGTGAGCCCTGTGGAGGCCTCTGGTCAGACTTGGCCAGGCACAGCCCCCACCCCTTTGCACACAATGACTGGGCAGGACCACTGGTCATTGTCCCACAGCACAATCTGTGTGCTCTCTGTGGCTTAGGAACGATGGAGTGCTGCCTGTGTGGAGTAAATGATGGAATTTAGCTGTTAGACCCAGTTGGTATGACTGCCATGTCCCCAAACCTATGCCCCAGCCCTGAACAACTGAAGACCAAAGTTCTCAAGCATTGGGCGTTTCATAATGACCTGAAAAGCTAATGTTGAGTACAGAAGTTTAGCCTCATTAAAGTAGAATGAAGCATAGATCCTTCTAGGTCTGCCAAGTTGATCCGGTAGTCTCTTAATGTTTTAAGCTTGAAAACTATTATTCTCAGTGGTTGAGCAAACAAATATCCTCTCTATAGTCTGATTAAAATAGTGTATTGGCTGAAGTTCTAGCTTGATTTTTTTTTAACAGAGTTGAGAGAAATAACTTGTAGAATTGGTAGAAAAAATAGATAATTCAAACCAGGTGTGGTGATGTATGCCTGTAATCCAGTACTTGGAAAGCTGAGATAGGAGGAGTGCAGGTTGGAGGACAGTCTCAGCAATTTAGCAAGGCCCTCTAAACGTAGTGAGAATCTCTTTTGCTGGGGGTGTAGCTCAGATGGAGAATGCTCCTGGGTTCAATTCCCAGTAATACACACACACACACACACACACACACACACACACACACACACAGAGAGAGAGAGAGAGAGAGAGAGAGAGAGAGAGAGAGAGAGAGAGAGAGTTAGGAAGTAAGATGCTCAAAATAGGGGTTAGAGCTCAGAAAAAAAGTCACAGTGCCAAAAGGGAACTTTGTGCTGGTGCAGGCAGGCTTCCTATGAACTAAGAGTGCAGAAATGGTCTTCTCCTCAGGGCCTAACGATAGCACTGTTTAACAATAAACCTTTTAAGAACATGCTGGGTCTGGTCGTACATGCCTATTATCCCAATACTTGGGAGGCTGGGACAGGAGGATGGCAGGTTTCAGGCCAATCTCAGCAACTTAGCAAGACCCTGTATCAAATAAAAATGGGCTGGGGGTTTAGCTCAGAGGTAGAATGCCCCTAGGTTTAATCCCCTGTACAAACAAAACAAAACAAATAAAAAAAATTGAAGCCAGGTGTGGTGTCCCATGCCTGTAATCTCCGCACTTGGGTGGCTGAGGCAGTAAGATCACAGGTTCCAGGCCAACAAGTCGAGTGTTCCTGGGTTCAATCTCTAATACTACAACAACAACAACAACAAAACCCTGAGTATGCTAATACAGATGCCCACTTAAATCCTACAATGGAGCCGGGCGTGGTAGCGCAAGCTTGTAATCCCCGCGCTTGGGAGGCAGAGACAGGAGGATCGCGCAGGTTCGAAGCCAGCCGTGCGCGCTGGCTTAGGAGACCCTGTTTCCAAATAAAAATGTAAAAATAGGTCTGGGAGTGTAACCCAGAGGTAGAAAGGCTTCCAGGAACACCAGTACCACCAAAAAAAAAAAAAAAAAAAAAAAATCCTACAATGGATGTATGGCTGCCACATGAAATAAAAAGCCATCTTTATTATGACTTCCCACTGTCCCATCAGAATCCATGTAGTGAATCTCACCTTTTCTTTTCTTTTCTTTTCATGTAGTGAATCAGCCTTTTCTTTCCCATAAGAAAACGGGCAGTCCCTATGACTTTTATTCTTTGGTAACAATCTTAGTGGCAAACATGGTTTCATGTAAAAGACCAGAATATCTAGTTAAGATATTAATCACAACTCCACCTACTCTGAAACGGCAATTCTCCCCCAACCCCGGGGTGTGTTCCAGGCTGTATGGGCAGCAGGAAAGAGGACAGGAGCCTGGCTGGCTTCCTCCTCTCTGTGCATTCCTCGGCTCCTCCCACGTCCGTTGGCTGGCCAGTTTCAGAGTCCCCGATGCTGGAGGAGCCATGAGGAAATAAAGCTCCCACAAAACAGGCCCTCGGAAGCTGGTGTTGCACTTTCTGTGCCCCATGGAGAGTTAAAGCAGATTCTTTTCTTAAGATTTCTCTGGGTACTTTGGAAGAGCGCTTCCCTGACGACTTCTGCAGAGCGTTTCACCTGGTCCATACATTCCTCTTCTAGTGTTTACTTGGGACTCATTTGCAGCCCCTTCTTAGTTTCCTGTGGTGAGGGCTCTCCACTCTCCAAGCAACCCTACTGGACAGCATCCCCAGGGGCCCTCTCAAGACAGCCCCCTTGTGGCCTGCGTGGGAACCCTGGACATGCTCATAAATCTTTTGGCTTGAAGGTCCCAGCTGATTTCAAAGTAGCCTCCACCCTGGTGCTCTGTGCTCCATTAGCCTCCTAGAGCCGGAGTCAGAAAGCATCTTTTGGGGCTTTCCACTGCAGGAAGAAGGTCATTTCATGGTCTCTAGAAGGCTTCTGAGAAGCCTTGCAAGGAAGTGGCAGGCTCCCTTATTGACTCTCCCCCAACAAACAGAAGTGGGAACTCTCTTTGGTGAAAGTCTTTTCGAAAATCCTATGAGATCCAAGAGTCGTGGAAATCGTCCTCGGATTTCCTTTTAAAATTCTGCATATGTTGATTATATATATATTGAACCCAGAGACTTCTACCTCCAAGCTACACCCTCAACACTATATTTTGTTGTTTCGTTTTGAAACAGCATCTCACTAATTTGCCAAGAGCCTCAATATATTGCTGAGGCTGATGCTGAACCCGTGAACCTCCTGTCTCAAAGAGTACCAGGATTACACGTGTGTGCCACCATGCCCAGCTGGTGTGTCATATTTTTAAATTTGGTCATTCTAGTTAAATGGGCATTTCTATATTTTCCTTCTATGGTTTTAGATACCCTATCATTAAGCCACATTTAGGGAGGTTTTGATTGAGTTATTCTGTCCCCTAGATTGGGGACAAACTGGAGAGAGGAACAGATTATTGGAAAACGATAGGTAGTATTTTTTTATTATTTTATTAGTAAAGTTCGGTTTCAGTGCAGAACATACATAGAAACAAGGACACGGGGATAAATGAGTAGTTCAATGAAATTAAAAAGTAAACACAAGGACCCATATCAAGAGAGAGAACATTGCATTCTGGTAGCTACCCGAAGCCCCATCATATGCCTTCTTTGTTGAGTTCCTCTAAAAGTAATGAATAGCCTGACTATGAACGTCATAGATTACTTTTCTCCTTGAAGCTGATATGAAGTGGAATCTTTTCTGTATAATATGCATGTGAAATTTCTCCAATCTTGTATCCAAGGAGGGCTCTCAAATCACTCTAGGATTTGTTTTGATTGTCAGGACAAACAAAGCAGTTGGACTTTGTAATTTATTTTTAAAAAGCTATGTGTAAGATGAATGTGGTAGTGTACACTTGTTATCCCAGTACCTGGGAGGCTAAGACAGGAGGATCACAGGTTCATGGCTACCCTCAGCTACTTAGTGAGACCCTCAGTAATTTAGTAAGAGCCTGTTTCAAAATAAAGAATAAAATATAGGGTTAGGGGTGTAACTCAGAATGCCTCTGGGTTCAATCTCTAGTACAAAAAAAAAAAGCTATGTACAAAGTTAGGCTCTTTCAGGGAAATAATATATTTCTTCTCATATTTCATTCCATCAAACTAGCTGCATAGATTCATAGAATGAGCTGGAGAAAACCACTTCATCTGAGAAACATTCTACATAAATTCTGCCAACAGCTGTGTGAATTTTTATTTTCTGTAGAAAATAAATCATTTTATCATTTTCTGTAGAAAATGATAAAATGATAAAAGGTTTTATCACACAGGCCCCAAGAAAAATTGCCACAGACCTATTTGCAGTAATAGCTGGAGATCCAAAATGTTTTTCTGAATATTTCTTGAATTATATTTTATAACTAACTATGCAGTGTGATTTTTTCAATTAGAATGAAAGATTTAAAAGCATGAGAGAATTTCATCTGAGAACAAGATGCCTTTTTAGTTTATATTTAATAAAATTCACATTTTAAAATTTCACAATAAAAGTCAGGATTTTTAAAACTTTTCAGCATGTACTTCATGAATTAATGTCTAGGGTACAGTTTAAATGTGAATATTAAAATAGTATCAAGACTCTGATACTCTGACTAATAAAAAGACTTTTCTTTATAAAATGCTATTTGATAGCTGAGCATGTTGGTGCACAGTTGTAATCCTAGTACTTGGGCGGAGGCTAAAACAGAAGAATTACAGGTTCAAGACTAGCTTCAGCAACTTAACAAGACTCTGTTTCAAGATAATTTTTTTTAAAAATTGATCTTGGACTGTAGCTTAGAGGTAGAATGCCCCTGGATTTAAACCCTAGTAAAATACACACACACACACACACACACACACACACACACACACACTCATTTGATAAAGGACCCAAATATCAATATTATTTGTGTGTGTGTCTACTGGGGATGGAGCCCAGGAATATTCTACCTCTGAGCTATACCCCTAGACCTCTTTTATCCTTTTATTTGGAAACAGGGTCTCACTAAGTTGCTGAGGGTGGTCGCAAACCTATGGTCCTCTTGTCTCAGCCTCCCACGTACTGGGATTATAAGCATGTGTCACCACTCCCAGCTTCAATGTTATTTTATTTTAATAAATTTTTATTTGTGCATTGTAGTCATACATCTTAATGGGATTAAAAAATTGTGGAGATATACATGCACATATCACCCAATCAGCCCCTACCCAATCTCTAGCCCCTTTCCTCCCTTTCCCTCCTACCCATGCTTGGATTCCTGATTGACTTTGATCTGCTTAAGTACATCATGTGCTTTAAAGAGTTTCCCTCTTACCCCCCCTTCCATCCCCTCAGATAGGTCACCTTAATTGCTCCTCTCTAGGATCTTAATCTAGAGTTCCTCCTGTTACCCATTTCTCACTAGTTTTCACACATTAGGAAAAGCATCTGGTTTCTTATTTTTTGTGACATTTCACTGTAAATGCCATAATTTTGTTCTCCCTTATGGCTGGGCAAAATTCCATTGTGTACACATTCCATAGTTTTGAAATACACTCATTGGTTGAAGGATATCTTGGCTGGTTCCACAGTTTGGCAATGGTGAACTGTGCAGCTATGAACATGGTTGCTATAGCCAGGCATGGTGGCGCATGCTTGTGATCCCAGCATTTGGGAGGCTGAGACCGGAGAATTTTGGCTTATGGACAGCCTCACCTAATTAGTGAAGCCCTTTGCAACTCAGTGAGACCCAATTTCAAAATAAAAAATAAAAAATAGGGCTTGGGGTATAGCTCGGAGGTAGAATGCCCCTGGGTTCCATCCCCAGTACCACAAAAAATCCCAAAAACAACAACAAAAAAAGAAAACAACAAAAAAACACCCATGGTTGCTCATGCATTAGTTTGGTATTTTGGTTTTCATTCTTTTGGGTAGATACCCAGAGGTGGTATTGCTGGATCATATGGTAAGTTCGTTTTCCTATTCTGAGGATCTTTCATACTGTTTTCCAAAGTGGTTGCACCAACTTGCAATTCCACCAACACTATTAGAGCTTCTGTTTCTCCACATCTGATCAATTACAGTTTGTTTCCTCCTTGGAAGTCCTTCTTTTAATTTCCACACTTATTCCCACTTACTGAAATCCTGAAAGCCAGAAGATGAGTAAATTTGACAAGGTGATCCACTCACAACCAATTATTTTTTTTAATAGAGATCACTTGGATCTGGGAATCTGCTGAGAGATGAGGTGAAGCAGCGGCAGCTTCTAGTGTTTCCTGGCCACACAGTTGCAGGGACCTGCTGGGCCTTTGCTGTGGAGCAGGCTCCAGTCCCAAGCCTGCCACGCAACAAGCACCAGGCCCACCCTCACTGGCTCCAGACCTGGCCTCGCCATGTGGCAGGCTCCAGGCCTGGCCTCGCTGGCTTCAGACCCAGCCTTGCAGTGTGGCAGGCTTTGGTTCCCGTCACCATGGGCAGAACATCTACAGAGGTTTCCATTTTTCTTCCCATTTTTTTTTTTAGGTAGGAGAAGACACATGTGTTATTTGAAGAAGCTGGGAGCCTGATTCTCTAGCAGCAATGTATTTTATCTCCCCACCGAAAATGGAGGCCTAGAGCCTTACCAGAGAGAGCAGGATCTGCTGCTCCAAGCATACCCTGGCCCCCAGCACAGTGCAGAGGAGCAGAGGCCAGGAGTGCTGAGGTCTCCCGGAATGCCCAGCTCAGCGAGCCTGCCTGGCCATACAGGCAGGGCTCCCTCCAACTTGCCTCGGACATTTTTCTTACATAGCATGTTGTCCAAAACTCCTGAGCATGTGCGGCAGGAGCATTCTACCTCTGGGGAGATTTCTTCAAAAATTCAAGGTGGATTGGATTGGATCTGTCTGCCTCTCCCGAATACTGGCTGCTGCCACTGCCGCCATCTTGGTCTGTCTCCATGAAACTTTTTCTGACAAGTATGTTGTCCAGAGTTCCTGAGTGTGTGGGGCAGGAGCAGTCTACTTTTGGAAAGGCTTCTTCAAAAATTCAAGGTGGATTTGATTAGATCTGTCTGCCTCTCCTGAATACTGGCTGCTGCTGCCTTCTTGGTCTCTCCTAGAGTATGTTGTTGTTAAGAATTCTTGTGCATGTGCGGCAAGAGCAGTCTACTTTCTGATCTCTTCTGGGATGTCCCTTCAAAAATCACTTCTTGCAGTGGTGGGTGCCACACTGCTGTCTTGCCTCTATTTCTGCCATTTTCCACTCTCTCTGCTATATTTCAGATAGGAAGTCATGACTGGAAATGTCTCTATAAGTTTTCCCAATCAACTATTAACCCAAAATCTGTTGTCCAGGGTTTCTCAGAGGGATGCATGTCCTATTTGGCCTTTGCCAACTGTCACCCGCTATGGCTGTGGTAACCACTGTAGCCACAGCTACCGCCATCTTCCTCTCTCTTCAATATTTTTTAAAATTTTTATTGGTGCATTATATTCATACATCATATTGGGGTAAAAAACTTGTGTGTACAGACATGCACACATCACTGATTTAACCCCTACCCAATTCCCACCCCATTCCTTCCCCATCCCTCCCTCCCTTGCTTGGCTTAGTGGTTGACTTCGATATGTTTAAGTACATTGTGTGTTTTAGAGATTTTCCTCTTCCCCCCTCCTTTAGGTTGTCTTGTTTGCTCCTCCATAGAATTTTCTTTTTCATCTAGAGTTCCTCCTATGACCCAATTCTTCCTAACTCTCACATATTAGGGAAAGCATCTGATTTCTTATTTTTTGTGACTGACTAATCTCACTTAGCATAATGTCCTCCAGTTCCATCCATTTCCCTGAAAATGATGTAATTGAGGTTTTTTTTTTGATGGCTGAGTAAAATTCCATTGTGTACATATTCCACAGTTTTGTAATCCATTCATCTGTTGATGGACATCTTGGCTGGTTCCATAGTTTGGCAATGGTGAATTGTGCAGCTATGAACATAGATACACATGCATTAGTTTGGAAGTTTGGTTTCTTTTCTTTTGGGTAGATACCCAGAAGTGGTATTGCTGGATCAAAGAAAACAGTACATGTCTTTTGCAGAAGTTGGGGGCCTGAGTACTTAGCAGCAATGGGTTTTATCTCCCCACCATGAGCGGAGGCCCATCGGTCATTTCTGTACAGAATTATGACTGTTTGGGCAGGGCAGAGAGGATTCTTTATATTCTACTGAAGCACATAAAAAGCCCCAAATTATTCCTTGGGAGGTCATGGAATCTTCCTTCCAAAAAGTAATGTCTAAAGTGTATAAGAGGGTAGCCAGTTCAGGCTAAAAACGAAGGTGGTCCAGACCTTTGTAAAAACTCTGAAGCTACTGGATGCCATTCAGTGGTATAGGGCAGCTGTGTTGAAATAGGAGGAGGGAGCGTAACTAAATGAGCTGGGGACATGAAAATTAACATTCAAAAAGGCCTGAAGAGAAGTCATCATTAAGAATGCATGGCAGAGTGAAAAGGAGTTGCAAGTCAGGGCAGTTTGGATTGAAACTCTAGCTTCAGCACGAATAAGGGGGTGAAACCGGAACGAACCTTTCAGCTTGTTAGACGCTTAGTCTTGTAAAACAGAGACGAAAATGTGGATACTACTGGGTTGTGGGAAAGAGTAAGTAGGGTAACATATATTTGATTATTTCAGTGCCTAGCATATACTTGACACTCAGAAGACTGGAAGTGAAGTTATTTCAAAAGAAAATTGGTGGTGGGGGAAGATTAGTAGTGACCTTAAACTACATTCAAAAGCTAAGTCTAAGAAAATAGAGTTTTACAAGATCTATTGTAAAAAGCTACTGGTAGCATTTCCTTTTCAGATCTGGAGGGAGGGAAATGGAGAAGGGGAGGAGGGCGCCGGGTACTGTGTGAATATCCGCCATTGTCAACATGATCCATATTATGATGTGAGACTATAGTGCACCAATAAAAAAAAAAGAATTTCCTTTTCGGTTGACAAGTGAGCCATAAAAGTGAATAAAGTTATGGTTCCTCGGATGAAACCACAAGTCAGAGTTGTAATTTCTGACCCATCAGATACACGGAGTGTGGGGATATCCAGCAAAAAAATTAAAATTAAAAAGCAGCCTCTTTTTTGTGGTACTGGGGTTCCTGGAAGCCATTCTACCTCTGGGCCATACTCCCAGACCTATTTTTTATATTTTTATTTGAAAATAAGCCAGCGAGGCTGACTTCGAACCTGCGCGATCCTCCTGTCTCCTCCTCCCAAGCGCTGGGATTACAAGCGTGCCCCACCACGCCCGGCAGCCTCTTTGTTTTTAAACACTCCTAAAACAGCTTGTATTTCCTTTGCAAAAATGTGCAACAGACGTCTGAGTACAGTGATTTAAATATATGCATATACTTTGGTTCTCTCCTAAAACCTAATAAAATGACAGCCAAGGGGTTGGTCCGAGGGTGGTAGGTTATTGTGAAGCTATTGAGAATGACAGCAAAAGGATTGTGTTTTTAAGACAAAAACCCCACAGTGATGATGAGACTAAAAGGAAGCCAAGAGCAATATGACTTTGAAATCTAGGCGCTATATAAAGTGATGACCTACATAGGCCTGAGAAAGATGATCCCTAAGCTTGTCTTGGAGAAAGCTAGGAGGCACCTGATGGCATCATAAACCCCGTCAAAGGCTTAGGGAGGCCAGATCCCTAGGGAAATGGGGATACGTGTGGGGTTAAAACAGAAGTGGGTTCTAAGTTTGTTTCAGAAGTCATTAGGTCATCTCCAGTCTGTACACATGCCCACACGCATGGACACACACAAGTGATTAAATCCCTAGATTTGTTCTTCAAGTCTGTATAGCCAGAAAAAAAGCTCCTCTCCCGGCTTGGTAGAGGCTGGATAAGAGAAAATGTAGAGAGGTCACTTTCTGGGTAACATTTAGCACATTTGGGGATGGGGCTTAATACTAAAAATGGGGAAGTTCAGTGGACATTTATAAAAATATTTATAACTCAATAAAATCCCAAGCCTTTTACTTTTATTCTAAGTGTAGTCCCTGGAGAACAGACAGTTTTCCTCTGTCGCATCTGATCACTTACAGAAGAAAGACAGAAAGATACTAATGTGAAGAGTGCCTCAAGTAAGGGTCCAGCCAGGTGACCTCCAGGTGAAGCCAGCAGTCAACAACTTCACCTATGGGATCAGAACTTCCAAGAAGGTTTTTCAATACCTCACCTAATATTTGACTGGCATCCAAAGATAATCAGATATCTAAGAAAAACCACCAACATATTGCTTTTGGTGCAAAGCAAGCAAAGCAATAATAACCGAGACAATGATAGGAGAAGAAAACTATCATAATATCTATAGGGTATACAAGCAAATAGTACACCCATGAAAATCATGAGAGAAATATTAATTTATATTTTAAGGGAACAAATTTAAGAAACAAAAAAGAAATCTGGAAGTTTTTTTTATTTGGCAAGGAATTTAAAAAAAAATTCAAAGTAAGTTTGGATGATAAATTTGAGTCAGTCTCCCAGAAAGCAGAGAAAAAGACAAAGAAATGAAGAATTATAAGAAAGAAAATCAGAGGACCAGACGCAGAAGTTCAATAGCTACATGAAAGGAGTTTCACAAATAGCAACAGAGAATGTGGAAGAGAGGAAAAATTAATAAAGTAATTTGAGGAAATCCATGGGCATGAGTGTGCAGACTGTAAGCTACTGGACACCTAGATCATGGATGAAATTAGACCCATCCTAAGGAATATTACTGTGCAATTTTATTTTATTTATTTATTTATTTATTTTGGTGGTACTGGGGTTCCTGGAAACTCTTCTACCTCTGGGCTACACTCCCAGACTTACTTTGTATTTTTATTTGGAAACAGGGTCTCTTAAACCAGCTCGGCTGGCTTTGAACCAGCGCGATCCTCCTGTCTCCACCTCCCAAGAGCAGGGATTATTGTGCAGTTTTAAATCACTGGTAAATTAGTTTTCTGGGGCTGCCATAACAAAATATCATGGGCTGGGTGGATCAAACAATGGAAATTTATTTTCTTCTTACAGTTCTGGAGTCTGGAAGTCCAAGCTCAAGGTACCATCAGGTCTGGTTTCTTCTTTCTCCTTAGTTTGCAAATGGCTGTCTGCGTGCTGTAGCCTCACATGGTCTTCCCTTGTTTAACATTGTGTTTAACCTTCTTATCTTATAAGGATAGATAGTTCAGATTCTGCCAATATCGAGAATATCCAAAATTTATGTTTAGTTTGATGCCAACGAATGACTCTTTATTTTCTTGACTTCTGGGCTAGTCAGGATCCTGGGTCATATAGCAAACAACATGTTAGTGATGAAATCTTCAAATTTATAAACTTTGCTCATGTACAGATGGACAAGTGAGTCAACAATGAAAAACAGTTGTCATGTAAACAAAGACAGAAAGTAGACCAATGATACCTGGAGCCTGTGGTGGAGAGGAGATTGAATGAAACAGACACAGAGAAACTTTTGGGGACAATGAAAGTGTTCTTAAACTGAATTAATGGTAGTCGCAGAACAATATAATTGTATTAAGACACTGAGTTGTACACTTACGATGAGTAGTAGGTAAGTTATGCCTTAATAAAGTTGTAATTTTTAAAAGGAAGAATAGATGATAAAAGTAGTGGGCTTAAAGTGTGATTTTAAAAAATATCAAGGGGTGCTGGCCATGGTGGTGTACACTTGTAATTCCCGTGCTTGGGAGGTGGAGACAGGAGAATCACGCAGGTTTGAAGCCAGTCTCGCTGGTTTAAGAGACCCTGTTTCCAAATAAAATATAAAATAGGTCTGGGAGTGTAGCCTGGAGGTAGAAGGGTTCCATCCCCAGGACCACCAAAAACAAACAAACAAACAAACCAAGGGGACTGGGGATGTAGCTAAGTGGTAGAAGGCTGCTGGACCTGGGTTCTATCCAGGACACTGCAAGTAAAGGGAAAAAAGCAGAATATTAACATGGCTTCAAAGAATCACTCCATTGGGCACTTATTAACTGCAACGGAGAGAGCAGTGGTCAAATTTACCACTGTCAGTAAAGGAACATCCCTCCTGAAGTGATAATCAGTAGCCCAAATTTAATTTTGAAGAAATCTAAGACAAACTCAAACTGAGGAATATTCTACAAAACAATTGGTCAGTACTCTTCAAGAGTGTTAAGGTAAGCCATGTGTACCCAGCTACTCAGGAGGCAAAGATGGGAGGATCATATGAGACCAGGGGTTTGAGACCAACCTGGACAACACAGAGAGAGAGAGAGAAAAGAGAGGAGAGAGGAGAGAGGAGAGAGGAGGAGGAGAAGGAGGGAGAAGGAGGAGGAAGAGGAGGAGGAGGAGGAGGAGGAGGAGAAAGAAAGAAAGAAAGAAAGAAAGAAAGAAAGAAAGAAAGAAAGAAAGAAAGAAAGAGAAAGCATTAAGGCCATGTGACTTCCTGGATTGGTTCTGGTCCAGAAATGGGGCTTTAGTGAGACAACTGGCAACATTTAAATCAGGACTGCAGACTAGTCAATGGAATCATATCAGTATTAATTTCCTCAGTCACGAAAAGTAAAAATTGGGATGTTATCCTAATACACAGAAGTCAGGGAGAAAATGGATCTCATAGGAGCAACTCTAGATAAGAAGAAAAAACCCTCTAATGAGCAAATAAAGGGATCTACCTGAGGGGGATGGGAGGGGGAAGAGGGAAACTCTCATGCACCTGATGTACCTTCACAGACACATCAAAGTCAATCACTAAGCCAAACATGAGGAGGAGGGAGGGGGAGGGAATGGAGTGGGAGGAGGAGAAGGGCTAAATGAGTGATGTGTGCGTGTACGCCTCTGCCATCTTGTGCCCATTAAAACGTATGACTACAGTGCACCAATAAAAAAGAAAAAATATTAATTCCCTGCTTTTGATAATAGTACACTGATTGTGAGACATTTACATTAGGAAGCAGGGTGAAGGGTGTATGAGAATCTCTATTTTTTTTGTAATTTTCACAGCTTGAAATTATTTCAAAATAAGTTAAAATATAAAGCAAATTTTCTCTTTTAGGTGGAAAAATGGCAATGAGTTGATAACAAACAATAAACAGTGATGTCATGACCAGAATTCTACCCATTTTTCAGAAAGTAACAATTTAGAAAATATGTGGTATAGAAAAGTTTTTAAATGAAGTAATAAAATATATATGAGCTATTCTCTATTTCCTCCTTTCCAAATGGAACCACACTATACATACTACTCTACATTTAGCGATTCTCAAATTTTATGTATTTATGTCTTTTGTATGTATGTATGTATGTATTTGTGGTACTGGGGTTCCTGGAAGCCCTTCTACCTCCGGGCTACACTCCCAGACCTATTTTATATTTTTATTTGGAAACAGGGTCTCTTAAGCCACCGCAGCTGGTTTAGAACCTGCGTGATCCTCCTGTCTCCGCCTCCCAAGCGCGGGAATTACAAGCATGTGCCACCACGCCTGGCTAATAATCTGCATTTTAAAAACGTAATTGTTGATCTGACATAATAGTTCAACCTAAGCCAAACTCATTAAGCTATTGAGTAGTTATAATGTTTAGCAAGATCCTCAGTACCTTAGCAAAAACATGTTTCTAAATAAAAAATAAAAAGAGTTCAAAGGTAGAATCAATCCTCAGTGTCCTGCCCCTGAATTTTATAATCCTTTGTAACTAGTAATATGACACAGATTTTTATAAAGGTAATATTGTTTCTCTTTCTCCATTGTTACCTATATTACCTCGTTGAGAAAGTCTATGTTATACAAGGGTGCCTATCCTTCAAACATACTGCTTCCACATACATGTATTAGCATATGCATGAAACACAAATACATAACTACTACATACCCATACACTACAGCATTTTTTGGTTTTGGTTTTTATTAATATGGAGTCATATATTCTGAGAAAACTGCTTTTTGCATCTCACACCATTTATAATTGTCACTCTACAAATCTCTAGGCATCTGCATTACTCTCAGGAAGCTTGCTTCTCCCCAGTATGCTTGGCACCTGTTACATTCCCTCTACTCCCTCTCCTCCAAAGGCAAGTCACATCAACAACCTGATTATGCACTAACGGTTATAAGTATTTACCCCGCTGCCATTTCTACATATATTTTGAACCTCTCAGTACATAAATAAGTGGGTCAAAGCTCAATATTCTACATGTTATCTTCAATAGCTTGTGTGGCTTAGAGCGTTTCATATGCAAAAATATTTGAAGAATATTGTAAAAAATACACAGATTAATTTTCTGTCTACTAAGTCTCTAGTAGTGTTATCTAGGGCTTTGAAGAGCTACTCTATAGACAGGCATGGTGGTGCACACTTGTAATCCCAGCATTCTGGAGGTGGAGACAGGAAGCGGAGACTGGAGGATCATGGTTCATGGACAGCCTCGGCTACTACTTAGTGAAGCCCCTTGCAACTCAGTGAGATCCTGTTTTGAAATAAAGAATAATAAAAAAAAAATAGGGCTGGGGATGTAGCTCGGAGGTACAATGCCCCTGAGTTTCATCCCCAGAACTGCAAAAAAGAAAAAGAAAAAGAAAAAGCTAAGCCATATATATATATATATATATATATATATATATATATATATATATATATATTTTTTTGGTATCAGTACTTTGAAAAGCTAATGTATATATTTGTATTGGGGATTGAACTCAGGGCATTCTACCTCTGAGCTACACCCTCAGACCTTTTGATTTTTTGTTTTGAAACAGGTCTCACTAGGTTATTGAGGCTGGCCTTGAACTTGTGACCCTAATGTCTCAGCCTTCCAAGTATTGGGATTATAGGCATGCATCACTAAACCTGGCTGTTAATCTATATCTTAAGCACAAAGCAATACTAAAATTAACTATAGTCAAGCGTGGTGGCACATGCCTATAATCCCAGTACTTGAAAGGCTGAGGTAGGAAGAATGTAGGTTTGAGGACAGCCTCAACAAGTAGTGAGACTCTTATCAACCTAGTAAGACCCTGTTTCTAATTATAAAAATAAAATTGGGCTGGGGGTATAGTTTGGAGATAAAATGCACCTGGGTTCAATCCCCAGTAAAACACACACACACACACACACACACACACACCTGGGTTAATGTTTATTTACAAATTGTCCACAGTGTTTATATATCAGTGAAAGGGAGTGAGGCTAATGATAGACTCCACACCTGATACTTCTGTAGTGTTTGAATGTTTTAGAATTACAATACACACAGGGATCATTTATATTATTTAAAAAAGAATTAACTAGCTGGGCATGGTGGTGCATGCTTGTAATTCCAGCATTTGGGAGGCTGAGACAGGAGAATCTGGGTTTGAGGACAGCCTGAGGTACTACTCAGTGAGGCCCTTTTGCAACTCAGTGAGATGCTGTTTCAAAAATAAAGAATAAAAAATAGGGCTGGGGTTGTAGCTCAGAGGTAGAATGCTCCTGGGTTCCTTCCCTAGTATCATAAAGAAAGAAAGAAAGAAAGAAAGAAAGAAAGAAAGAAAGAAAGAAAGAAAGAAAGAAAGCCAGCCCTATCTAGGTTAGTATTAGTTTCATTGACATGAACAGAAATCTGAGCAACAAACAAGTCCTCACATATAAGCTGCTTCCAAGTCCCTGCTCCAGCTCCTCCAAGATGCTCATCTCCAGGAACCAAGATGTGGTCCAGCTGTCACTCCTGATACCAGGCAGTAGGACCAAAGAAGAAACAAAGAAGGATGCTAGGTTCCATGAAGCTGCCACAGGACACCTGCACATGTATCTCATTAGTCAGGACTGCCTTACGTGGCTTTGAACCAGAAAGTGTATCTACATCTCTGGTGGCCTGTGTCCAGCTTAAGAACCAGGGTTCTGCTGTTACTAAAGGACAGGCAGTAGAATCCCTAATTAAGGGGCTTCAAATTGTTGCAGACATAGTTTGGAAGACCTGTTAAAATAATATAAACTTGCCCTGTAAGAGAAGTAGGTATATGGAAAGATGCTTATTTGAAGGAAGCCCTCTCAAGAAAGATGATGTGATTGGGAAGGAGAGAAGGGGTTGGTTTGGTGGCTTGAAAATATATGCTGCCATGTATTTTGGGGCAGCCTACACTGAGACTCGGGGTGGAAAGGAAATGTTAAATAAGAGGTAGTGAAGTAACGGGAAAAAAAAAAAGAATTCATGAGCCTTTCTCTTTTAAGTGAAATTTTGGTGGCTATTATGATTTGAATGTGCTCACAAATTCCTGTTAAATTAATCATCCACCAATAAAAATATAAAAAACAAACAAAAAGTCCTTTTTCATTGATGTGATACTAGTAAGAGGTGAGGCCTTTAGGAGGTGATTAAATCATGAGGCCGAACCCTCATGGATGCAATTAATAATATCACAGAAGAGATGTAAAGGAGATGGTTGGGCCTTGGTTCCTCTGTCCCTTCTGACCGTTGAAGACACAATGTTTGTCTTCTTGTAGGATACAGCCTTCAAGGCCCCAACTTAGAAGCAGAGACCAGTACCTCATTAGACACCAAGCCTGCTGAGGCCTTGATTTTGGACCTCATGGTCTCCAGAATTGTAAGAAATAAATGATCTCATTTATAACTTACTCGATCTCAGGTATTCAATTATAGCAACACAAAGGGACTGAGAGAGTGATGAATTGATTGAGAAACAAAGCTCTAGGACCCCAAAGACACTGGTCTTGAGGTAAATAAAAGACCTGGCTTTGCCTACAGTGTTACGGTTTGAATGGTGGGTTTTTTTTTTTTTTTCTTATTCAACTAAGGTTTGTTGAATAGAAAAGTTAAAACTAACAGGCAGCTCAGTGCAGCTTTAACAAATCTTTATTACAAAATTAGGAAATAGAGCAGTTAAGAAATAGAGAAGAGAAAGAAAAAGCAGCATGCTGACCCGCATGCTAGAGAGCCCGAAAATGGAACTCTGGCCCCTTTTGGGGACCCCAACCTTTAAATAGATTTTGTATTGGTGTCAGTGTTACCAAGGCAATGAGCTAATTACTTATTCCTTAGCCAGGTGGTGCCTCTTTGTCTCCAGACAGTGCATTTACTAAGTGCAAGGGTCAAGAATCTACCTGGCCCTGGGCTCTATTGTATTGGGCAGTATTAGTTGCTCATCAACTAGGGTGCTTTGAAGCCGCATACAAAGTTTACCTTTCCTATGCCCAGGCTGATGACAGAGGAGAGGAGGCAAACAGAGGCACAGGTTGCCTCTATTGTAGTTTTAGGGCTAACAGCTTCAGTTGACTCTAAGGCCTTTAATATAAGTTAATCATTAGAATGAAGGGCAAAGACAGAGAGGAACTCTGCATTGTAACAGCTACAGCCCCCTCCCTGCCTGAATGCCTGCACAGCACCTAGGCTCTGACTATATTTTACACTTTGGAAATTATCAAAGCAATTTTCCAATACCGGCACATTAATACATTTTGATGTCTCTTCCCAATACTGGTACATACAGCACAGTATTGTAGATAATTGCAATTAACACTTTTTTTTTAAAATCAGCACTGGGGATGGAAACCAGGGGCATTCTACCTCCAAGCTACACTCCCAACCTTATTTTTTATTCTTTATTTTGAAATAGGGTCTCAAAAGTCGCAGAGGGCTTAAGTAGCTGAGGCTGTGGACAAACCACGATCTTCCTGTCTCTGCCTCCCGAATGCTGGGATTACAAGCCTGACCCAGCACCGCGCCTGGCTTGCAACTAACATTCTTTAAGGGGACTTGTGGGAATAGTAAGAGGAAGAAAGAATGGAGGCATCTAATTTGTTTTCCCGGGTTTATTTACATTTAAGAATTCATGAGCAGGTGCCTGTGGATTTTTTAGTTTACTTCTCTAAAACCATAAAAGTGAGTAAGTGAAACTTAAAGCCACAAATGTCAATTTTAAGTCTCTCTTGGCAAGAGAAGAAGGCATTGTTTGGACTATCTCCTAAACTACAACACAAATCATTATGCAACACTTTTAGTTTTATTTAACCCCTGCTCCTGCCTAAAGGTATATTTTAGAGAAAACAGTGCACTTGTGATTCCAGTAGGCCAGCCTGCAGCTTTAAGTAGCATTTTTTAATTGTAGGAAGTTGATTTACAAGTGACTAGACTAGAAGCTAACACTTATTAATAGTGTGGCTTAACCATCAAAGATAAAAGAGTCAGACAATACCACTGGTAGACTTTGAAATGAAAGTCACCTCCCCTAAAGACACGGAAACGTACATACTTCATCTGCCAGCCTCCTTCAATCTTCTGGAGAGGAAATATTATTTCTGTCCTTACAGTGGTTGTATATTTTAACAGAGGTCTATGTGGTGCTCAAATATTGATAGTCTTTCTTAATTAAATAGTCATGAGACTTAAAAGGCATTAATCTCTGGCTTTGCAGATATGTTCCCAACAAGTTTTTGCCCATCCGATGAAAAACATCCAATGAACTGAAAAACATTAAATGTTCAAAAAGTTTTTATTTATTTATTTGCCCAATCTTGAAAAAATGAACTAGACTAGTATTGAAACCCTCAATTTCCTTTTTTCTTAACCAGTACCTGTTGCTGGCCATCAGTGTGTTCTTGCCTTTGAAGAAGGAAGTGGCAAAAACGAGAGAAAAAAGGCAAGTTGTCATTATTTTTAGCTCTCTTCTGATTTAGATATAGCTACAGCCCTTACTTTTTCTCACAGGGACCAACATAACTATTCAAGAGAGAACAACAGAGCAGCTGGGAATAGTAGGGAATTCTGCCCAAGGACCTACATCAGGGGTACAGACCCAAAGCTGAGCTGCTGGAATCCAGACTCAGGAGAGCTTACTGCTTGGCTCCCTCCCTACTAGCAGGGCTTCTACTCAAGTGTCCCTAACTTTGGTCTCTCCCAGGCCTGTCTCAGCGCACTTGGAGGAATAGTTTAAGCTTCTCAGCTTCAGGCCCTCTTCCAAATATTACTAGCACTGTAGCAATTGTGGTATGAGTTGTTGCAAAGATTTACAAACCGAGTTTAAAACAGTAAGGTCCAAGCCGGGCATGCTGGCGCGCGCTTGTAATCCCCGCGCTTGGGAGGCTGAGACAGGAGGATCACACAGGTTCAAAGCCAGCCTCAGCTACTTACTGAGGCTCTCAGCAACTTAGTGAGACCCTGTTTCCAAATAAAATATAAGATAGGTCTAGGAGTATAGCCTGGAGGTAGAAAGGCTCTGGGTTCCACCCCTAGTACCCCCCCCCAAAAAAAATTAAAATAGTAAGATCCACTTTAGCAAAACTTTACTTAGTTCTATTTAAAAAGTCCTATACATTATATGAGCTTATATCAGGAGTTGGCAATGTAGACCTGCAATCTGTTTTAACATTCTTAACTGGCTAAAAAAAGTACACAAGAACTTATTTTATGACATGAGAAAATTGCATAAAATTCAAATTTTAAGATTTGTAGACCACTTCTGGGTATCTACCCAAAAGATAGGAAACCAAACTACCAAACTAATGCATGTGTATCTATGTTCACAGCTGCACAATTCACCATAGCCAAACTATGGAACCAGCCAAGATGTCCATCAACAGATGAATGGATTACAAACTGTGGGATATGTACACAATGGAATTTTACTCAGCCATCAAAAAAAAAACCTCAATTACATCATTTTCAGGGAAATGGATGGAACTGGAGGACATTATGCTAAGTGAGATTAGTCAGTCACAAAAAATAAGAAATCAGATGCTTTCCCTAATATGTGAGAGTTAGGGAGAAATGGGTCATAGGAGGAACTCTAGATGAAAAAGGAAATCCTATAGAGGAGCAAACAAGACAACCTAAAGGAGGAGAAAGAAGGGGGGAAGAGGAAAAATCTCTAAAACACACAATGTACTTAAACATATCTAAGTCAACCACTAAGCCAAGCAAGGGAGAGAGGGATGGGGAGGGAATGGGGTGGGAGTTGGGTAGGGGTTAAATTGGTGATGTGTACATGTCTGTACACACAAGTTTTTTACCCCAATATGATGTATGAATATAATGCACCAATAAAAATTTTTAAAAAAATTGTAAAAAAAAAGATTTGTAGAAATTTCCTTTCTTTTTTAGTATGTAAATACTTATAAAATATCCTCAAATTAGCCGGGCATGGTGGCGCACGCTTGTAATCCCCGCGCTTGGGAGGCAGAGACAGGAGGATCACGCAGGTTCGTAGTCAACCTCACTGGCTTAAGAGACCCTGTTTCCAAATAAATAAAAAATAAAAAATAGGTCTGGGAGTGTAGCCTGGAGGTAGAAGGGCTTCCAGGAACCCCAGTACCACCAAAAAAAAAAAAAAATCCTCAAATTCGATGATTGGTTTATAAAGCCTAAAATGTTTACTATCTGGTATTAAAGAAAAAGTTTGCAAATCTCTGGTTTAGAATAGCACGGCATTTACTATCAGGTAGACCTGGAACTGAACCCTAGGGATGCCAATTATTGACTGTATGACCTTGAACAAGATATTTTAATTCTAAGCCTCAGTTTCCTCATCTATAAAATGGGCACATATTCAGGCATGGTAGTGCATACTACTCAAGAGGATCAGGCAGGAAAATCAGAGTCAAGTCTAGCTTGGGCGACTTAAAATAAAAAAGGCCAAGAAATAAAAAGGACTGAGGATATAGCTTAGTGATAGGGGGCTTTGCCTAGCATGTGTGAGGCCCTGGGTTTGATCCTCAGACACACACACACACACACACACACACACACACACACACACACACAGAGAGAGTTTTTCTTAAAGAGTTAAGGAAGATAGTGCATTTAAGGTGTGTAACAATGTCTATCAGGTAATAAGGACTCAACATGTCATAGTTATTATTGTTGTTTGCCTATAAATTGAAAGAAATTAAGAGTACCAGTATTGGGAAGAGGCTTCAAAATGTATTAATGTTCCAGTATTGGAAATGATTTTCAATTTTTCAAATATATCTTTAGTAATAAAGAAGCCAGGAGCTTCAGAAAAAGAAGCTGCAGGATTCCAGGGACCAAGGGAGATTAGCAGGACAACAGAGATAGTTTCAGAGCCTTTTCCATTATAAAGATAAGATTTTCCATGGAAGTGAAAGGGTCCCATAAACCTTCAGGAGATCCCAGACTTCAATCATGGGAGGATGCCCGAAGCCTTCAAGAAAGATCAGAATCTGATGACCAAGTAACACATTTGGGGTGGTCAGTGCTAAAAACAGGAAAGACTGGCAGGAAGGAATGCCCCCCACAGCAAAAGAGTGGGCCCTGGAGGGGACGGGTCTGGTAGAGGACTGACTATAAAATACTCTGTATCCGGGAATTATCGGTGATTTCGTTCCAAGCACCCCCTCATGTATCTTCTGTATTTCTCTTTTAAATAAACTCCTTTAAATCTGCAGCAAGAGTCCGGGCTATTGCATATCTATATTTAACTCAGGACAAGAACCTGCGGTTTTAGGGGAAGAGTCTTGGTGAGCCTAACAAAGGTCCCCAGGGACAGTTTCCCAAACCATAACAGTCCAGAAACCGTAATATTAAGCAATATGGTTAAACTAAATGAAGAGAAAATTTGTAACTTATACAATTTTAACTGTAATAATTTCTACCATTACACGTAGAAAGTATTTTTTCTTATTTTAAAAGGCATTGAATTTTTTATTGGTGCACATTTATTATACAGAATAGTGGATTTTATTGTGGCATATTTTACATGCACAAATTTTCAAAAAAATTTACTGGTACTTCATAATTATGTAGAATAGTGAGATTCATGTGGTATATTTATACATGTGCATTACATAAATTGGTTGATTTCATTCTCCAGTACTCATCCTTCATCCTTTCCCTCCCCTCCACACTCTCCTCCTCCTCCTCCTCCTCCTCTTCCTCCTCCTCCTCCTCCTCTTCCTCCTCCTCCTTTCTCTTTGTGGCACTGGGTATTGAGCCCAGAAGCAATCTACCTCTGAGCTAAACCCCTAGCCAGATTTTCTTTCTTATTTGGAATCAGGGTCTCACTAAGTTGCAGAGGGTCTCGCTAAGTTGTCAAGACTGGCTTTGAACCTGCGACCCTCATGTCTCAACCTCCAAGCACATGCGACCATGCCTGGCTCTGGTCTTCTACTGACCTACTACTTTCCCTTCTCATGACCCCTTTTCCCTTTTTGCTCTCCAGCTTCTACATATAAAAGAAAATATAGGATCCTTGTCTTTCTCAGTTTGGCTTATTTTACTTAACATGATGCTAAGTTTCATCCATTTTCCTGCATGTGACATAATTGTATTTTTCTTTATGGCAGAATGAACCTCCATCATGGATATACACCACATTTTATTTATTTATTTATTTATTTATTTATTATTTATTTTAGGTGGTACTGGGGTTCCTGGAAGCCCTTCTACCTCCAGGCTACACTCCCAGACCTATTTTTATATTTTTATTTGGAAACAGGGTCTCTTAAGCCAGCGTTGCTGGCTTTGAACCTGCGCGATCCTCCTGTCTCTGCCTCCCAAGCGTGGTGATTACAAGTGTGTGACACCACGCCCGGCTACCACATTTTATTTATCCATCCATCTGTTGAAGGAAACCTAGGCTGGTGCCATAACTTGTCTATGCTGCTGTAAACATGGAAATGCATGTATCTCTAAAGTACACTGTCTAATTATTTGGATAGATACCAAGGAGTGGCATAGCTGGATCAAATGGTAGTCACATTTTTAGTTAGTTTATTATTCATGTATTTATCTTGTGTTACTGAGGGATGACACCAGGGCCTGGTGAATACTACGTAAGTGCTTTACTACTGAGCTATATCCCCACCCTCCACTTTCAGTGTTTTTGAGGAGCTTTCATACTGATTTCCATAGTGGCTGTACTGATTTACATTCCCACAAATACTGTATTAGGGTTCAAAGGGTATTTCAAACTAAAGGGGAGCAACAAAGGCTCCTGGGAATGGATAAAGCTGGTTAATTTTTTTATGATAGAAGTAAAAAAAAGTCAGATCCAAATATCCCAGGAGAACAGAGATTATAAATCACATATCTGGACAGACGTGGTGGCGCACGCTTGTAATCCCAGTACTAGGCAGGCTGAGACAGGAGGATCACACAGGTTCGAAGCCAGCCTCAGCTACATAGTGAGGCTCTCAGCAACTTAGTGAGACCCTGTTTTCAAATAAAATATAAAAAATAGGTCTGGGAGTGTATCCTGGAGGTAGAAAGCCCCTGGGTTCCATCCCCAGTACCACAAAGAAGATTAAATAAATAAGTAAATCATATATCTGAATCAATCAAAACTCCTGCTTTTTAAGATATATACTTGCTAAATTTTCCCCAGTTATCAGAGTAAGAAAATGATAGGACTTCACAGAATTGACAGACAATTGTTTTGCTGAAGAAGAATATGAAAAGAGAAAAAATTTCAAGCTGTAATATTTATATTTGTACCTAACATCAGGACTTGAAACTGTTAGAGTCAGTGGCTTTCTACAAAGCATGCTCATACCTCGGCAACTGCATGCCCAAATGGACCTTTAACTTTTAAAAAAAGAAATAGCTGTTTTAGGGGAAGTTAAAGATGATAAAATTCACCAAGTTAACAGGTACCTTTCAATGGTTTTGAGTATATTTAGAGTTGTGTTACAATTATCATAACTGATTTTAGAATATTTTTATAATGCCCCCCAAATATTCCTTTGTATCCATTAGCAATCATTCTCAACCCTCAGCCCCTGGAAACTACTAACCTAGCTTCTGTTTCTATAGATTTGCCTGTTGTGGACACTTTTTTTTGTAATGGAATCATATAGTGTGCGGTCTTTTGTGAATGGCTTTTTTTTTCATTTAGCATAATGTTTTCCTGATCCATTCATCTTATGGCAGGTTACCAATGCTTTCTTCCTGCTTATTGACAAATAACTTTCCATTGTCTGGATATATCACAATTTATCCGTAAGTTGATGGAAATTTGGGGTGCATTTAATTTTGACCATACTGTTACATCAATGCTTATTGGTCACCTGACTAAGCTGTCCCCATAAGGGCCACATCACTTTTTGTAAGAGAGATTTTAGTATAGTATTTAGCCAGGGAATCTGCAAGAACTTACTTGAAAGATGTGGAAATAGGGGTTGTCTGGCCTGTAGCAACTTGGTTCAGGTGGTGATACAGTGCACAAGGGTCATCCTCTGACTGTTGCAATACCTGTGGGTGCAATGTTACTCCTTTGAGCTTGCCAAAAAATTACAATTAACATTTTAGAGCCATAAACTTAAATTTTTATGAATTAAAAATATTTTTTGCTTTTTTTTTTTGTTGGTACTGGGGATTGAACCCAGGGGTTTTCTACCTCTGAGATACACCCCCAGTCCTATTTCATTTTTATTTTAAAATAGGGTCTCATTAGGTTGATGAGAGTCTCACTAATTGCTGAAGCTGTCCTCAAATCTGCCATCCTTCTGTCTAAGCCTCCCAAGTACTGGGATTGTAGGCATGTGCCACCTGCCTGGCTAAAAAAAAAAAAAAAAAAAAAAAAAAAAAAAAAAAAAAAAATTGAGACTAAGAAATATCAAGTTGATAACATCTATGTACCGTGGAAACTCTTTAGGTCAGGCCACCCACTCCAAGTTGCAACAAGCCTGGCTCAGCCCTAGCAACAGCCAGTAACTATTCAGCCTACGGGAGCCAGAACCAGCTTCAAGGCGGGGGCTGGTCGACGCACCCTAAAACCTCCGGGCAGCCTCGTCCGGACTCTGAGCACACGCCCGCGGGGCGTGCCCAGCTCTCCTGGGGGCGTGGCCAGAGGTGGGCGGGTCCCCAGCCTGATTCAGGTAAAGGGCGGAGTCGAGGCGCCACGCGTCGCGGTGTGATGACGTCAGGTCCGGGCTTACGTGCTTGGCGTGCGCCGCTGCGTTTCGGTTTCTGGGTCCTTTTACTGCAGCTGAGCGAGTTCTGCTCTTGGCCAGGATGTTACAGGTTGTCGGATCTCTAGATGAGGAGGAGGAACATGCGGAGGAAGATTGTCCCGAATTGGTTCCCATTGAGACGAAGCAGAGGGAGGCGGAGGAAGAGCCTGACCCCGGCGCCAAGATCCCAGTCACAATTATCACCGGGTATTTAGGTAACTAACCATCCCGGTCAGAAAATGCTGTGAACGCTGGGATTTGGGGGCTGCTGGTGCCTCTCCTCCTTAGGCACTAGGGTCGCCTGGCCAAGGACAAATGTCTTTGAGGTAGGGGCTCCCCATAAGGAATGCCTCTCCGTTTCTCAAGTGAGATTGAAAGTTATCTTCGCATTTTGAACCAGGCTTTGAAGCCTAGACTCACCCCTTGATTATGATCTCTAAGTCATCTTACCTTTTTGAAGCTCATCTACCTCACTCCAAAATGGAAATATTACCGGTCACCTGTCAGAGCATGTTTTCTCGTCTGTAAAATGGGGCAGGCCTACCTTAAAAGTCTACTGTCATTGAATGATGTCCTGTCTGTAAAATGCCCGACAACTGTGGGACAATCATGAGTAGATTCCATTTCCCCAGGAGCCAGACTTTGCCAGCCATTAGTGAGAAGTGCTTCTATCTCAAACATTTTTTCTTTTTTGAGGTCTGTTTGCAAAGCACTGTGGGAGAAAGTAAGAATAAAATCTTTATCATCCAAGACTGTTTCTCAAACTGAGGACGTTCAGGAGTGTACAGGGATACTTGGCACCACAGGTTTGTGAACATGGTACAGTTTCCTGAAGGACCATCTGTGCCATTATTCTTTGTTGCAAACGTTCAAGAAATAATATTTTATAACTTTACAGTGAAACAGAAGGGGTAGAATGAAGACACGACTGTATTGAGCGTGTGGGAAAAGTTGAGAAGTGTAAATGGAGTGAAACTATTTCAAGGAAATAATATTCCCAGATGTTGCTAGAGACAAATAGGAACTTGGGACACCTGAGGGCCTTTTACATATAAATGTCTCTGTTCCTCCCCCTTTTTTCCTTGGCTTTACAGACTGTAAATTAATTCTCATTTTTACTCTACTAATTTTTATAAAGAAATAGTTTTTGGTATCTCTCCACTATTACTCAAAGGCTGTGCTGCTTAGCTGGGTGCGGTGGCACAGGCCTGTAATCCTAGTACTTGGGAGGCTGAGACAGGAGGATCGCAGATTCGGGAACAGCTTCAGCAAGTAGTGAGACTCTTACTAACCTAATGAGACCCTGTTTTCAAATAAAATCAGGCTGGGGTTTAGCTCAAAGGTAGAATGCCTCTGGGTTTAATCCCCAGTCTGTGTCTGTCTGTCTGTCTGTCTCTCTCTCTCTCCCCCTTCCTCTCTCTCTCCTCTCCTCTCCTGTCCTCTCCTCTCCTGTCCTCTCCTGTCCTCTCCAATCCTCTCCTCTCCTCCCCTTCCCTCCCCTCCCCTCTCCTCCCCTCCTCTCCTCTCTCTCTCTCTTTCCCCGACCTGGTCCACAAAACAGTGTACTTTAGACTTGGCTCTCTGGCCCTTTAATTTGCATCCCGTTTTGGCTTCCTGTTTTCATAGGTCAGTAGAGCCCTGGGGACGATGCTTCAGATTGAGAACTAAATGCCAGCAACTTTGCTGTTGAATCTACAGAATAGTTTTACTCGTTGCTCATTTTATTTTTTAAAACATTGTTCTTTTGGCATCTATTACATTTCTCGGTTTTTCTACCTGTTTCTCTGGCTTCTTTTTAAGCCGCCTCCTTCCATCCATCCTTTGTCTTCATTTCCACATAGCGTCTATTTTGATGTTCTACAGATATCTCAAAACTTATTATGTCCAGTGTTTAATGCCTTACTTTCCCCTCAAATCTTCCTGCTCCTGTGATCCCAACCACCTGGAATACTCGTTATACCTCCTGATAACTATAGTATTGAGTCTTGCTGCCCTTTAATGCATTCTCTGTGTTAGCTCTAATGATCTTTATAATCGTCAGTGTCATACCTTTCAGTGGCTTCCACATGGGTTAAAGGGCTAATTCTTTAACATGAATTATAAGCACCTGTGTGATCTGGCATGTGCCAACTCCTCCAGCCTGCACATGGTGGGCCAGTACAGTAAACTAACTTCTTAAAGGTGCCAAGTATTTCAGCCCCTTGGGAACTTTTCTTCTTACTGTTACTCCTCTGACTATTTTCCTCTTACTGTTATTCCTTTTAGGTTCTCCATAGCATCTTGTACATCTGTTGACTGTCTCATCCTGTAATGTAATTGCCTCCTTATTTACCTGAATTCCCCACCATTTCCTGTAATATTTTCAAGCTCCATGGAGGCAAAGGTTGTATTTGCCTTATTTGCTTTTCATCAGGGCTCAGCATAAGTCTGATTCATAGTAGAAACTTTTGAATGAATAGATAATTCTTAAAATATTTTTTTCCTAATGTGGTTAATTATTAGGCCCTAGTAATTCTTCTAGTAGAAGGTTTCTTATGTTCACATCTTTGAGTTTCACTGTCACTGCCCTGTGTATCACTCATGTTCAGGGCCTCTCTCTCATACTTGGCTAGTTTTAACAATTTCCTCATTGCCCTGTCTCCTAAAGTTTGTCCCTTTCATTCACTTGACATTTCTGTAATAATGTTGTTTCCCAACGTATTAACATAAGTTATCTTATCAAGAACTTTTTAAAGGAATACGACCTAAAAATGTTGTATGTTAATACTCTTACACACTCTAAATCTCTCCTAGTTATACCCTAGAAAACTTGCAAATGTATTTCAGCAAAAATGTGTGAGCTGTGTGTACAAGTTTTTAGCAGCACTGTTTGTAATAATAAAACACTGGAAACAACCCAAATGCTCACTCTTAACAGAAATAGAGATAAATAAATGATATATTTGTACAACTGAACTATGCTACTACTCAATTAAGGTTTTCTTTTACTCCCTATGAACTTTGCTATGTTTGGTTCACAACATGCAACGATTTTTTTCTACTTGAAATGAGCATACTGGGCTTAATATGCCACCTACTGGATAAATTTAGCATAGCTTTATGAATATATCTTTCTAAATACTGAATGTTCTGTCTTTTGTTAACGCTTCCTACTTACCTCAGTTTCCCATTTTTATAAAATTAATTTCATGGATTGTTTTAGGCATACTAAAAGTAGTATTATTATCAGTCTGAATTTGTATATGGTTAATGGATGTTGAAATGAAATGTATTTATATGTAAAGTGTAGGAAAATAAATATTCTTGATTCAGAAACCTTGTCAAATGTAAAATGGGCTTTCACATTTTATTTGATAAATTATGTACTTTATTCCTTAGAAGCCACTACTTCATTATTTCCTTATTTAATAGAGATTTTAGATGCCTTATGTAATCGTGTTAGAAGTTATGAAGAAAGTTTACTATTTTAGTTATTAGATTGAAGAAAAATTGATTTATTTGTAAATATTTGTAAAATATATAAAGCATATTATGATAGTTTTCAAAGCTTGCTTTAATCTCTTCCTTTATAATTCTCTGTACCATAGTTAATATATGAAAAGTAGCACACAATTCTTAAAAAGTTTAGGCTTTTTATACCTTTTATGTGCTTTTTAAATTAGTCATTGATTTTTGTTACTTTATTATTTTTATAGGCGCTGGAAAGACAACACTTCTGAACTATATTTTGACAGAACAACATAATAAAAGAATAGCAGTTATTTTAAATGAATTTGGAGAAGGTAAGTAAAGTTCAGTAAATCTCATTTTGCAAGAACTTGTAGGCTAGTTTACTCCATTGGCTGATACTCTTTTTTTTTTTTTTTTTTTTTGCGGGTCTGGGGATGGAACCCAGGGGCATTCGACCTCCGAGCTACACCCCCTGCCTATTTTTTGTTCTTTATTTTGAAACAGGGTCTCACTAAGTTGCGGAGGGCCTCACTAAGTAGCTGAGGCTGTCCGCGAACCGTGATCCTCCTCTCTCAGCCTCCCAAATGCTGGGATTACAAGCATGTGCCACCATGCCAGGCTTGATACTCTTTATTTAAAATCTGAAATGGAGTAGGGCATGGTGGTGATGTATGCTTGAAATCCCAGTACTTGGGAGGCTGAGACAGAAGAATCACGGGTTTGTGGCCAGCTCAGCTAATTAGTGAGACGCTCTGCAACTTGTGAGACCCTGTTTCAAAAAAATAAAAAATTGGGCTGGGGATGTAGGTCAGAGATAGAATGATAGAATGCCTTCAAGCACCGGGATTGCGGAAAAAAAAAAAAAAAAGGAAGATGCTATAATGTGAACACAGTGACATGGATAGCTTTGGAAATTTTAGATTAATTTTTATCAAGCTATATTTTGTATGGGTTTAGGATATTGAAATCTGATAATGTCTATAAAATTTTACTTTATATAGCTTTGGAATTCATATCAACCAAATGAAATTAGATTTTTACATGAAACAATTGACTCTAGAAGTAAAAATCTAAACACATGAAAGAGTTGTAGGAACTAGGAAGGGTGCGTTTTTATTAGCTGTATTACATATTGCAGTTTGTGAAAAATGTTTGAGAAAGCTTCAGATAATTATGTTCATCTCATTGAATGGTTATTATCTGTGAAACACTTAAAACTAAAATTTTAAATATGAATTAAACATATGGTCTCTATCCTCAAGCAGCTCAGATTAGCTGTAAACATAACATGTGCTTAATTTTTTAACTTTTGTTTTTAATACTAAATGCAGTTCCAAGAAAAATCTGTTTAGCAAGTTAAACACAAAACTTTTTATAGGATTTTTTTTTTTTTTTTGGTGGTACTGGGGTTCCTGGAAGCCCTTCTACCTCCGGGCTACTCTCCCATGGGCTACACTCCCAGACCTATTTTTTAACTTTTTTATGTGGAAACAGGGTCTCTTAAGCCAGCGAGGCTGGCTCCGAACCAGCGCGATCCTCCTGTCTCCGCCTCCCAAGCACAGGGATTATGGGGATTACAAGCGTGCGCCACCACGCCCGGCTTTTTATAGGATTTTTGAACAAGTACGAACTTTAATAAAATCTTACTATTAGTCAAAAATAAAATTTGTGAGAATCTTAAAGTATACTTTTCATTTTTTTTTCAGTTGTAAATGAGTAGAATAACTAGGTTTTATGAGTAGGATGGGATACCTGTTAGCAAAACTTGATTGCTGGTTTCAATAAACTAAGCCTCCTTTTCTTTTTTTCTTTTTTTTTTTGTGTGTGTGTGTGTGTATATAATAGGTATTGAACCTAGGACCACTGAAATACGCCCCAGGCCCCTAACAATCCTATTTATTTATTTATTTATTTATTGATTGATTGATGGTACTGATGTTGGAACCTGGGGCATTCTACTCTGAGCTATACCTCCAGACCTATTTTATTTTACTTGGAAACAGTCTCACTAAGTTGCTAAGGCTGGCTGTGAACCCTAAGAGGAAGAGTCCTAAGAAGAATTTATGTTCATTAATTTTGGATTTGCCTTTTTAGGGGCCTAAATCTTCTAAAGGAAGAAAGAAAAGCTAAAATTATCTAGAGTGCTGTAGTTTAAGTATTACGGCTGCATGAATAGAATGCTAGAATAAAACTATTAAGATGAAGCCAGGTGTGGTGGCGCATGCTTGTAATCCCAGCACTTGGGCGGCTGAGACAGGAGGATCACACAGGTTCGAAGCCAGCCTCAGCTACTTAGTGAGGCTCTCAGCAACTTAGTGAGACCCTGTTTCCAAATAAAATATAAAATAGGTCTGGGAGTGTAGCCCGACGGTAGAAAGTCTCTGGGTTCCATCCCCAATACCACACACACAAAAAATAAATAAATAAAAATAATAAGATGTCATTTTGCTTTGAAATCAGCAGATTTTGGTTGGATAGTGAGCATAATCTAAACAGTGTCTCTTGTTATTTTTCTAGGAAGTGCAGTAGAGAAATCCTTAGCTATCAGCCAAGGTGGAGAGCTCTATGAAGAGTGGTTGGAACTTAGAAATGGTTGTCTCTGCTGCTCTGTAAAGTAAGAAAGGCATTGAGTTGATTATGTGCTTGGTTTAGTAGAAATGTTTATTGATTAAATTTTTAGATTTTATTCTTCTCTGTAGTTTGGCTGAATTTATGCAGTTTGTTTCTTTGTATTTTCAAGTAAGAAATCTATTTGCTGAAGTGTTTCTTGCTCTCTCTTTTTTCTATCTGCTCTAATCTCCCATTTGTTGAGTTTTTTTATTTTTTGAAAATTTGTTTATTTATATTTTGCAGTACTGGGGATGGAACCCAGGAGCATTTTACCTCTGAGCCACACCCCCAGCCTTAGTTTTTAGTCTTTTTATTTTTTGAAACAAGGTCTCACTGAGTTGCGAAGGGCCTCACTAAGTAGCTGAGGCTGTCCACGAATATCAGTCCTCCAGTCTCCACCTCCCAAGTGCAGGGATTACAAGCTTGCGCCATCACGCCCAGCTTTTTTTTTTTTTTTTTTTTTTTTTTTTTTTTTTTACTATTTTTTATGTCAATGTTTATTAACCTCTGGCTCATGAAAATCTCATTTCATATGTAAAAAATATTTATTCTGAATTTGATATATTAGTTTTCTTTCCAAATATCCAACCCCTTTAAAACAAAAATAAATGATTATCATAAAATAAGCTTAGGGTAGGTTTCATCAGTTGTTTGTAAGGACAGTGTCTGTTTTGTTCCCTAAGCTGCCATAAATTCTGGAAGAATGCCTAATTTATAGTAATGATTCATATATTTGATGGCAGAATTGTGAAAATTAATACTTTTTGTATTGTAGTGAATTAATCTACATCATTTCTTACCTTAGGTGTTGACTTTAAGTCAAATGTATTAGGAAGAATGAAGTTGTAAGAAACTTTCATAAACAACCAATGATATGTTCAGTATTTCCTTTCACTTTTGTTATAAGAAAATAATAAAAGGAAATTTGGTTTTGTTCTCTAATTCACAATAGAATTAAATGGTACTTAATGATAGTGTTTTTTTAACTGTATATTAAACTATTCTAGGTATAAATTTTATCATTATTTGGGGTATTGATTCATAAAGCTATAAAATTAAAATACTGATTGACTGTATATAAAGTCCTATCTGCTTATAATTTTAATAAACTAAAGTATTAACTCATCTGGGTGTGGTGGCACATGCTTGTAATCCCAGTACTTGGGAGGCTGAGACAAGAGGATCACAAGTTCAAAGCCAGCCTTAGCAACTTTGTGAGGGCCTCTGCAACTTAGTGAGACCCTGTTTCAAAATAAAGCAAATAAAATTGGACTGGAGTGTAACTCAGAGGTAGAATGCCCCAGGTTTTATCCCCCTCACAGACAAAAGTGTTAACTCATTACATGTATCATTCCTTTTTCTTTTTCTTTTTCTTTGGTACTGGGGGTGGAATCCAGAGGCTTTCTACCTCCGGTATATACTCCCAGAGCTATTTTTTATATTTTATTTGGAAACAGGGTCTCACTGAATTGCTGAGAGCCTTGCTAAGCTTCAAACCTGTGCGATCCTCCTATTTCAGCCTCCCAAGCATGGGGATTATAAGCGTGCGCCACCACGCCTGGCTGTAGCATTTCTTTTTATGTGTTTGTATATGCATGTTTTCTTCTCATTGGTAAATATTGGGTGGACATTTTGTTAGAAGTTTAGGAAGGGGTTTAGTTTTCCCATGCCCAAAGATATTTTTGAGTTGTGTTGTTGAACACATTTTAAAATGTTTATAATGATCATATTAAAATGTTAAGATAATTAACTGTATATTATGTTTTGGCTCTCTGCAGGGACAATGGCTTTAGAGCTATTGAGAATTTGATGCAGAAGAAGGGGAAATTTGATTACATACTATTAGAGACCACTGGGTTAGCAGATCCTGGTAAGAAACGACACTATTAATAGCCATAATACAATTCTTTGATATTTAAGTGGCTGTATTAGAGAAATATTTATTTATTTATTCATTGCAGGTCTGGGGATGGAACCCAGAGGCATTTGACCTCCAAGCTACACCCCCTGGCCTATTTTTTATTCTTTATTTTGAAACAGGGTCTCACTGAGTTGCAGAGGGCCTTACTAAGTAGCTGAGGCTGTTCGTGAACTGCGATCTTCCGGTCTCAGCCTCCCAAATGCTGGGATTTCAAGCGTGCGCCATCATGCCCGGCTAGAGAAATATTTAAAATGAGTATTGAGCTGGGGGTGAAGCTCAATGATAGGGTGTTTAAACAAGGCTCTGGGTTCAGTTCCCAGGACTGGAAAAAAAATGCATTTCTTGATTGAATTTCAAGATCAAGTACTCTTTTCAAGTTGTAGCCCCTGCATTCTCTGAGTTCTTGAATGTTTCTTTGCTTGAGAATGCTTGTCTTTTGTTTTAATACGTAATTATTTGGCTAGATATAAAATTTCTGGATGACATTTTCTTTTCCTGAGAACTGTAGTATTTTTGATTGGCTGATTTTCTTGAACAGCATTTTCTCCTTTTATATTTATCAGGAAGAACTTGTAAGTGCTATATATTGTCTCTGAATTTCAACGCTTGTCCTTTCCTTTAATGTTTGAGAATGTCTGCCATTCCTGAAAATAACTTGGCAGTTATCCTTTGAGGACACTTCAGTAGAACTTTGTGATCACTATTTTATTATACTGAGACAATTCCGTGTTCCTGTAAAAGCTGCTCCCTTCATGTGCACTTGTACACACTCCTATGTGTACACACACCCCCTGGAAGTGACTTGCATTGTCATCCAAAATGCCTGGAATTTTTTTTTTGAAGTTCAGTAATATAAACTGGATACAAGAGTTAAAAAAAATGCTTTGTACAAAATTATCAGTACTAATTTAAGTGACACATATGGGGAAGGAGAGGAAAGGGAGGGTCCAAAGGGAAACACTCTAAGTGTGTGTGTGTTCTCTTATCTACTCTAAATGTTGATTCATCTTTTTCATCTGTATTCATTTGCTGTGATCATCTAAAGTTTTCTTTTTTATCAATAATTCTTTTACTACTGATGTCTGTTCTGTTTTTTTACTCTTAAGTGAATCAGTTGATTAAGTAATAATGTTATATTGGCTCCAAATTTCTTGAGCACTATAAAGTATCTTTTCATATTATTTAGCTTTTTCTTGATTTGGAGATTGTTTTTGTTAAGGTCGTAGTGTCTTTAGGTTCTTTGTTATAGAGAAGTTTTTCAGAAATTTCTTTGATTTCCTGGACTATGTTTTCTTCCAGAATGTGTGTTCTTTGCTGTATGTATGTTCTATTTATTTCTTTAATTTTTTCCTTATAGCCTTTTCATGTTTTGCTTTGCTGTAATATATATATGTAATATATATATATATATAATATATACATTATTTGTGCTGAAATATATATATATTTGTGTTTTTGCTATTCTGTGCTGTAAAATACATACATATATATACATATATATGTATGCATACACACACACACACACACACACACATATATATATATATATATATATATATATACACATATATATATATCTTTGTGCTTGATATGGGAGATTCCGAGAACTTCTACTTATTTAGATGCAGAATTCTTTTTAATATCCTATCTTTCCCAAGCACATTTTTCTCGAGTTCCAGTTTGAAAGCTGGATACTGTTGGGGTGTAGGGAGGAGGAAGCAAAGGAAAACTGAGTAACGTAGAGAGCCATATGGGGCAGTGGGGCTGTTGGGTTCTGTTCCTTAAAATGTCCTGTGTGCCCCTCTTGTGTTTGTTCCCCTCTGTAGGAGTATATGTCATATACCACCCTGTGCAGCCTCATCAGTGGACTTCTGGCTTCTTGTTTTTTGCACTTAGCCCTAGAAAGTGACTTTCTCTACCCCAAATATGGAAATGCTTAGCAATTTTTACTCTTGACCTTTTTTTAATTTATGTGTGGTATTGGGGATTGAACCTAAGGGCATTCTACCTCTGAGCTATAACTCCCAAGCCCTATTTTTATTTTGAAACAGGATCTCACAAGGTTGATGAGAATCCCACTACTTGCTGAGGCCATCCTTGAACCTGCAATCCTCCTGTCTCAGCCTCCCAAGTATTGGGATTACAGACATGAGCCACCACGTCCAGCTTTTGTCAACTTTTTCTTATGTTACTCTTCACCCAGTTCTACTTCTTACTATTTTGGGAGGTATTTCTGATAAGTATTTGGATTTGTAAACTATTCTCCTGCAACATCTTATTGGGAGTGGGATTAGAATTAAGAATGGCCATAATCAAATAGAATTTTATTTCATATTTTGACCGTTACTCTTTAAAATTTATGGTAGGAGGTTGTACATTCTTTTTTTTTTTTAATATATTGGGGGTTGAATGTAGGGGTGCTTTACCACTGAGTAATACCTCCAGCCCTTTATATTTTTAAATTTGAAATAGGGTGTTACTAAATTGCCAAAGGCTGGCCTTGAACTTTTTTTTTGTTTTTTTAGTGGTACTGGGGATGGAAACCTCCTCGGGCTATACTCTCAGACCTATTTTATATTTTTTTATTTGGAAACAGGGTCTCCTAAGCCAGTGAGGCTGGCTTTGAACCTGTGAGATCCTCCTATCTCCACCCCCACCCCCCCAAGCTCAGGGATTACAAGCAGCTGGCCTTGAACTTCTGATCTTCTTGTCTCAGCATTCCAGTAATGGAATTACAGTACCACCACCACTGCACTAGCTGTGTGTTCTTTTTATGTTGGGTTACTGTGGACAAAATTTTTGACTTTTAAATTTTTTGAGTATTAATTTTTACTAGGTTTTGAAGAAGAGAGATTGTATAATCTAGCTAAGAGTTTCTCAACCTTTGCACAAATGGCATTTTCATTGCATACTTATTTTGGGGGATGGGAGCCCTATGTTAGATATTATGGGATATTTAGCAGTATCCTTGGCCTCTACCTTCAGTAGTATTTCCGGTACCTTTCAGTAGTATTTCCCTAGAAACAATAAAAAATATTCTCAGACATTGCAAATATTCCCTGGGGTGAGAAATCATCAACTTCCTTCACTTGTCTTTACTACTCTTAAACACGTACAGCCAAATTTTAAATAGTTCTTTCTTGTGTAGCCTGGTAAGAATTATATCAAAAGTAAACCAGAGATTAGAATAAAAGCAGTAATATGCTCTTACAGTTCAACATAATAATAAGCAAATGTTAATGATATGACTTAGAAACTATTTGTCTGAATAGAAATAAATGAATTTAAAAAATTATAAGGTGGTTTATGTATGATGTTAGGTATTTTACTGAGTGAAAAAATTAATACTTTCTGGTGACTCGTTGTTTGGAGTAATGATATAGATTTATGTTTTTCTCCTTTACTAATTAAAATCATGTTTTTTGCCAAGAAAGTAAAGAAAATTTTTATTGGCAATTCAGTTGTTTCCCGTTTAGAAGACTGACACTCTCCAGTTCTAAGCTAAATAATTGTCATGGTAAAGTAATTTCCTTGAAAAGGACAGACATTGATTCAGCTCCTGTTACTCACAAATCCTATTTCAGTCAAATTGGAAAACTATTAAGTTTTTGGAAAAAAAATCAATACGTATCAGGAAACCATTAGATCTTGTGGCCCTTGCTATATCTTGCATGAGTAATCACTGTAAACAGCTGACAGGTATTTTAGTGTTGACACAGAGTGATGCTTGGGGGACCACATCTTGTCAGGGTGGGTGGACAGCTTTAGACAGTGGAATGAGTTCAGTTATCCTTGTTTCTCCCCTCTGCTCATTCTTTTAGACAGCACTGTCACTAACTGGGCCTGTGATGCTTTGAACAATCAAATACTTTCCTTGCTGTCAGTTTTCTTTTTCTTGCACAGTGGCATACTAATCAGGGTGTGTGGTTTGGTACTGAGCCAGCTTCTGTCAAAAACAACTTTTAATTTCTCATTTAGAAATACTTTTTCCTCAGATCCAAATTTTATATCAGTAGTAAATAAGTAGTAAATAAGTGGTATAAGGTTTAGTTAGTAATGCCGGAGGAATTTTACTTTTTTCCTTAAAAATTACAAAGTAAGGTTGTATTTTTGACAAGTGATTTTGAAATTATCTATGTCTCTTGTGCTTTTCCTTTAGAGAAAAAACTCATTATTTGTGATCCATATGATTATCATATTCAGGAGATGGTAACATAAAAACAAGTCCTTTGTACCAAAAGCCATAGTGCCTAAATTGTTTGATAATATCATTTGGCAAATTATTTGCATTGGTAGAAACTTATGTTTGATCTATATGTGGTAAAAGTTGGTCTTTATTTTTGAGGAAATAGAGGGATAGAAATATATATAAAAGTCTATTTTGCAGTTTGAAAAAGTATTTTTTATTGGATGAATATTTTCATAATACATATTTTCAGGCGCTGTGGCTTCTATGTTTTGGGTTGATGCTGAATTAGGGAGTGATATTTATCTAGATGGTAAGTTAAACAACTTTCTTTTGTTTTTAAGTGAAATTTATTTGTATTGTTAAGTTCATTTTGTTTACAGCATAATTTTAACACCTTGTATTATTGTTCTTTTCGAACTTGTTTAGATTATGATGTTTTTTGTTCATATAAACTCTGAAGCTCTAGATAGTGGTCAGCTCCAATTTAGTACTTCCATGAAGTCTTCCCTTTAAAAATGCTATGCAGATTTTCTATACTCTCTGATTTATTCACAAAGTATAATGTTAGAGCATATAAGAGTCATACTTCTTTCATTCTCCCTTCAAGAATTAAGTGCACATGCACAAACTTTTGTCAGTTTTACTTATAAGTTTGTAAACTCTATATAACTTCCTAAGCAACTACATTCCCTCCTTCCTCCCATCTCCCCTTTCTCCCTCCCTCACTTTTTTCTTTAAACTAGTCTTTTATAGAACAGGGGGTGAAATTTAAGAAACATTGGAACTGGGTTTTTTTGGGCTCTAATATATGTGACATGTAGCTGGTTGAATTCCACAGGCATCATTAAATTCATTCTGCTGTTCCTTATTTTTTCAGTACTAGGGATGGAACCCAGGGGCATTGTACCTCTGAGATACACCCCCAGCCCTATTTTTTAGTTTCTTTATTTTTGAAACAGGGTCTCACTGAGTTGCAAAGGGCCTCGCTAAGTAGCTGAGGCTGTCCGCAAACTGCGATCCTCTGGTCTCAGCCTCCCAAATGCTGGGATTACAAGCGTGAGCCACCACACCCGGCTCTGCTGTTCCTTTGAAAAAATTTTTAATTATAAATTAAGAATTGCTAATCCAGTTGAGCATTTGGAAACTTTAGTACTCGTTACATAAAACATTTTTGTGAGCTAGATTTGGTAAAATATTTTAGGAATAAAATATCCTAATATATCTCAGATTCTTTAAACGATAATTTAAATGTTAATAAAATCTTGATATTTGAAGTATCTTCTCTAGTGTTTTAAAACAGTTCTAGGCACTTAATACATATTTGAAATGCATTTACTTATTCCTGGGATTGAATTAAATTCCAGCATTAAAGAGAAAAAAGTACTTTGTTTTATTGCACAGTACATGTGAACTGAAAGAAATTAGTTTTAATTTTCCTTCTCAAACGTAGTTATACCATATTAATAAACATTTTTAAAAGGCTTACTAGAATGTTTATTTCTTTGTAGGTATCATAACTGTCGTAGATTCAAAGTATGGCTTAAAAGTAAGTTGAAAGATTCTGAGTTTCTAATTGTTTGCAAAGAGCTAGGAATATAAAGGTTGATTGTATTATTTTCTCTGTCTGAAATCTTTCTTAACAAAAAGGTGTTTCTAATTAGTCCTGAACAATAGGTGTAATTTGTATGTTTTTTAAAATTTGTATTTGGTTTTTAAATTAAGTATTTCTATTACTCTGTTTTAATTTTGTTATAAAATGTGTAATTACTATAATACTTTGTAATAAGGGTATGGAGGTTAGGATAGTTTGGATATGTGCAACTCCTCAGTAGATTTCAGCCCGAATATTCTGTTTGATAGAAGTAATTGAGCTTGGTAAGATATGAGATCTTATTTTTCTTATACATGGTTTTTAAATACAAGCTGGAAGTAAGAATTTTAAAAATATTGTTTTACCTCATTTTGAAGAAATCAGGATGTATAGATAGAATTAGTAAGCAGTGTCCATTAAAAACATCCTTCTGTAAATGTTTTTGTTAACTACTAAGGTGCTAAAGTTCTCAAATGTATTTAATTGGCCTCAATTTACAAAATATACTTAGGGAAATCTTTTTTTTTTTTTTTTCAGGTCTGGGATGGAACCCAGGGGCATTTGACCTCTGAGCTACACCCCCTGCCCTATTTTTTATTCTTTATTTTGAAACAGGGTCTCACTGAGTTGCAGAGGGCCTCACTAAGTAGCTGAGGCTGTCCGCGAACCGCCATCCTCCGGTCTCAGCCTCCCAAATGCTAGGATTACAAGCATGCGCCACCACGCCCGGCTCAGGGAAATCTTTAAAAGCATATTGTTGAATAAAATAAAATAATGTTTTTCAAATTTCTCAAGTAAAATATTGCTAAAGGCATCAGAGAATGAAATAAATTATGCTCTGCCCCCAGCATTCACCCCCAACCCAATGTGTAGTCCAAAGTTATAATTTCTTAGAAGTCTATAAGTTCAGTGTTTAAAAATTTATGTTAAGCCGGGTGTGGTGGTGCATGCTTGTAATCCCCGCGCTTGGGAGGCTGAGACAGGAGGATCACGCAGGTTCGAAGCCAGCCGTGCTGGCGTAAGAGACCCTGTTTCCAAATAAAAATATATAAAATAGGTCTGGGAGTGTAGCCTGGAGGTAGACGGGCTCCCAGGAACCCCAGTACCGCAAAATAAAAATAAATAAATAAATAAATAAATAAATAAATATTTATGTTAGTTTTATATACTACCCCCTAATATATCTGAAGTTTTTAATTTTTAAAAGTTTGTGTTTATTCCAAGTTATAATAAAATTATGCTCTAGGAAGCCATGCCAAGCTAATCAAATGACTACTAATGCTGCTAATGCCCTTCACTTCCCCTCTGCGATAGAATGATTTGATTTGAGAAATTTGGAAGATACTTCCCTTTTTAGAGTTTAACATCTCAATGTATAAGTAGTCTTAAGAATCAAAGAAAGACTCCAAATACTAAAATTTTCTCAAGGGAATTCTAGTGACTTTTTTCTAATAAAATGTAATGGAAACTGCAAACAAAACAACAAAAATCTGTAATTTTTTAATTTAGATGTTTATATTTGAATCTATGTCCTTTACAGTTTTATTCTCAAATAAGGAATGGCTAGCAGGATATTTTGTTTACTTTGTTTTTGTTTTTAGTTTTGGTAGACTTAATATGTCATACCCAAAGTCAAGTGCTTTATGTATTTTATGATCATTGGAGTAATTCTATATGTACAGTTATTTGTAGAGAGGAGTTAAATAGAATCTATTATCAGCAGGATAGAGGCCAAAAAAACAAAGCAACATTCTGAATAATGCAAACATTGTATACATTTAACCTCCTGCCACCTTGATAAAACCTCTTAAATTATTAAATCAATATACCTACACAAAACTGACATACTGTCAGGATAATGGAAACTTTAGATTTTCTAAGTCGGGTGCCAGATAAATAACTTCGCCTTTATATAAAGAATTTGCCAACCTATCCAATTCCTCTGGTTGCGAAGCTTGACCTCAGTAGCTGCTTGTGATTCAGAGAATTCCAAGGCAGTACAAGTAATGACACTTGGATAATGGGCAGCAATTTAAGGGTGTCATGCTTCACAGAGCTGGCCCATCACAAGGAAAGCTGAGAAATGGTACCCTGTGGCCAGCCAGCCAAATTGAAACTGAAGTGGTAATTGATATCATGGGCTATCACTCTAATGGGTTTGTCATCCATTGATCTGAAATATTCATTTTTTAATCATGGGCAAAGAATTGGACAACTTAAACTGACAGCTCTCTATTCTCAGGACTTGACACCCAGGCTACTGACATTGTTCTTTTCAGTTCTACAAATGTGACAGCATTTAATGCAATAGAATCAATGAATGAAGTTACACAGAAAAGGTCCAGTGAGCGATTTCTTTTTGGTTCTTCTGTTATATTGCACAAGGTGTTGAAACAATTTAGTCAGGAAACAGCTTGGTTTGGAAAAGGCTAGAAAAATAAATCGACTGACATTATGCAGTCATTTTTTAAAAAGCTTGAAATGGTGTTAGATCTATAACCAATCCATTTGAAAGAAATAGCTGCTGTTTCTCACCTCCCCCAGCCCCCGTCCCCGCTTTTTAAGGACATCTGACATCTTTGACACTAGATTTATTTCCATTTTGGTCAACAGTGATGTTCTTTCTTAGCTAGTGAGTTCTAAGGTAGATTTTTCCCCCTTTTCCTTTTTGGGGCCCAGCTTATTTATTTCTTTAGAAAAGGACACCATATAGCCTTTCTTGAAGGTGCTTCTATAATAGTATTATTTTCAATTTTTTTTTGTTTCTTTTACTCCCCTAGTTTTATTGAAGTATAACTGACGAGTAAAAATTTTGTATATTTCAGTTATATAACTTGACATTTTTATAGGTTTTATTATTTATTTATTTTTGGTGGTACTGAGGGTGGAACCCAGGGGCTTTTCTACCTCTGGGCTATACTCCCAGACCTATTTTTATACTTTATTTGGAAACAAGGTCTAAGTTTTGAGAGCCTCACTAAGTAGCTGAGGCTGGTTTCGAACCTGTGCAATCCATCTGTCTCAGCCTCCCAAGCATGGGGGTTACAAGTGTGTGCCACTATGCCTGGCTCATATAACTTGACAATTTTGTGTGTGTGTGTGTGTGTGTGTGTGTGTGTGTGTGTGTGGTGTTGGGGATGGAACCCAGAGGCTTTCTACCTCTGGGCTACATTCCCAAACCTATTTTATATTTTATTTGGAAACAGGGTCTCACTAAGTTGCTGAGAGCCTCACTAATTAGCTGAGGCTGGCTTTGATCCTGTGCGATGCTCCCCTCTCGGCCTCCCAAGTACTGGGATTACAAATGTGTGCCACCATGCCAGGCTAACTTGACATTTTGATAAACAGTTATATTGTGAAAAACCAGTATATTAGCTGACAGTCACTGTTTTTTTTGGTGGTGTGTGGGGTACGAACATTCAGCATCTTAACTAAGCAAATTTCCAGTCTTTAATCTAGTAGTTTTAATTATAGTCACCATACTGTAATTATTTATCCTATATAACTGAAACTTTGCACCTTTTGACCAATATCTCCCAACTCTTTCTTCCCCTTATTTTATTGTGGTAGGATGCATTGGGTATTTGAATCTCTATCTTTTGAATATGTTGTACTAATTAATACCCCAATTTTTCTCATCTTTTTGATACATAAACAAAAGCTACAGCCTCTTAAGTAGAGGTGAGGAATCCTTTGGAGACACACACACACACACACACACACACACACACACACACACTCCTTTGGATACATACACATACATATATTCAGTTATTGTATTTTTGTGGTACTGAGGATTGAAGCCGGGGTGTTCTACTCAATCTTATATTTTATTCTTTATTTTGAAACAGGGCCTCACTAATTGCTGAGGCTGGGCATGAATCTGTGATCCTCCTGTCTTCCCAAGTACTGTGATTACTAGCATGTGCCACTACTCCTGGCTCTATTATAAAATATTTTGAAAAACCATCTTGCAAAAGTTTTCTTCTTGTGCTTATTTAGGTAGAATAGAATATCAAAATATACATCTTTAAAATTTTATAAATCTGAAGTAATCTAATGACCAGTATTAGAGAATTCTCTTTTGAATAGGTTTTCTTAGGGTTTTTTTTTTTTTTTTTTTTTTTTTCCTTTTTGTGATACTGGAGGTTGAACTTGGGGATTTTCTACCTCTGAGCTCCAACCCCATTATTTTTTATTTTATTTTATAATAGAGTCTGAGTTAAGGAGACTGGTCTTGAACCTGAAATCTTCCTGTCTCAGCCTCCCAAGTACTAGGATTACAGCTATACACCACCATGCCCAGCTGAATTGGTTTTATTTATTTATTTATTTATTTATTTTTTTTGCAAAATTTAACTTGGTGAGGTTAAAAAGTTTTATAAGGGAAGTATTAGACTGATAAGAAGTAAAAATAAATGTTAGTATTCACAAATTATTTTGTTATGTTTGTATACCTTTCATATGTGTGAAGAACAGGCATTTATCTCTTTGCTATACCTATATATGATTAGTACATGCCATATTGATACAGTTGTGCATATTGGCAAGCTTTTATGTAGGAGTATTTTAGCTTTTTTTTTTTTTTTTTTTTTTTGGTGGTACTGGAGGTGGAACCTGAGGCTTTCTACCTCCAGGCTATACTCCCAGACCTATTTTTTATATTTTATTTGGGAACAGGGTCTCACTAAGTTGCTGAGAGCCTCACTAGCAAATTTTTATATTTGTTATTCCCTGAGCCTCTGGAGATAGTAAAGTGTTAGTTCACCCCAGTTATCTTTGAGTGAAGATTTTTCATCTTTTGGAGAAGTAAATGGATTTAAAACATTGAGAGTTACTTTGTGAAATTATTGTTTGTGTGTATGTGTGTTAGGTACTGGGCATCGAAGCCAGGGGCATTCTGCCTCTGAGCTACACCCCCAGCTCTATTTTTAATTTTTATTTTGAAATGCTCTCACTAGATTGATGAGAGTCTCACTACTTGCTGAGGCTGTCCTCAAACCTCGAATCCTCCTGTCTTTCAGCTTCCCAAGCACTGGGATTACAGGTGTGCACAACCATGCCCAGCTGAAGTTAATATTTTATTCATTACATTTAGATTGGAAATTTTAAAAATTTCTAATTTTTCTATCATATTCTTTTATGTATCATCAGTTCACAAAGAACCTTAAACTCGTATGTAAATGAGGCTCTCAAAGGGTCAAAAATAAAATATCTTGGTATTCATTTTCTAAAAGAATTTTCAGTATTACAGGATCATCCAGAGGCAAGTGCCTTGCTAACAGTGTATCCTTGTTATGTAGTTTTATTAGATCTGTGGTACATCTATTATACTGCTTAATAGAAAGGGACTTGTTATTACATGTTACATAACATTTTAAATAACAGCATTTATATATCTGTGTCAGCAAATAGTGTTCAAGGAATATTTATTGAGTCTTTGTGCTAGGCAGTATTACAGGGTTTGGTAAAAGCCTTATTCTCTAGAGGCAGAGTATATAAAAATAGGATTTGTTACCATCTCAGGCCAAGAATAATTATGAAAAAAAATAGTTTTGCTACTGGAATTTCTACCTCTGAGCCATGCCTCTAGCCCTTTTCATTTTTTATTTTGAAACTGGGTTCTCATTAAGTTGTAGAGAGTCTCGTTGTGTTGCTGAGGCTATTCTCAAACCTGCGATCCTCCTGTCTCAGCCTCCCAAGTACTGGGATTACAGTTATGTGCTAGGTGCTACTAAACCTAGCAATGTAGACGTGTGTGTGTGTGTGTGTGTGTGTGTGTGTGTGTGTGTGTGTGTGACACACATCTCTGTCTTATGCAATTATTAACACTTACGTGGCATTGTGTTTGAAATTGGTATTATATGACATAACAGGTTTTCACAAAGATTTTAAAATTGTGTTTACTTCTATCGAGCCTGTTTACAATAAAAAATACTAGCCCTGTGATGATATGTATATAAAAATATAGTATCCTGTTATAGTGAAGGTGTTCGATTTGGTTTCACTATAATCTAGTTGCCCCTCACCCTCAGCAACCAGCTTTTTTTTTATTGTGGTAAGAGAATTTCTGTTGAAGGTTGAGAGGATGAGGGTAAAAACATGATTTTACAGAGAACCTTATAGCATTGATGACGTTGGGGATATAAATAAGATTGCCAGGGAGGGGACGTTGCTTCCAGAGAGATGAGAACTGCCTCAGGGGCCTTTCAGTCAATGTCATAATAATTTTTTGGAGCTAGTGTTACTCTGGAGAGATCAGCAAGATATAAAATTGTGCTGGGAGGCCAGATCGCTCTGAGTGTGTGTTTCCACATGAGAAACTGCTCTTAGGCCAGGATTAGGGCTGTGTCCTTCCCACAGTACCTTTGTTTCTGGGGAACCTGAAGGGTGCAGCACAGGGTTTGTATTGTTTGATCATGCAGTGGGGAGTGGGGCATGGGGGTAGGAATGGAGGGAAATATGTCAGACATTTAAAAAGTATCATTTCAGTGGATATCCTTTTTATAAGTAATAATGAATATTTAGAACAAGAACAGTTTTTTAAAAAAGGAAAATGCCTAAAATCCAAACTATAACTTTGTTTTTATGATATTACCTAAATCTGATTTTTTTTTTTTTTTTTTTTTGGTGGTACTGGGGTTCCTGGAAACCCATCTACTTCCGGGCTACACTCCCAGACCTATTTTTATATATTTTTTTTAATTTGGAAATAGGGTCTCTTAAGCCAGCGAGGCTGGCTTCGAACCTGCGTGATCTTCCTGTCTCTGTCTCCCAAGCACGGGGACTACAAGCCTGCACCACCACGCCTGGTGCTGATTTTTTTTTTTTTTTAAGAAAAGGGAATAATACAAAATCCTAAGTCCCCTCCTCAGAAAATCCCACTGGTTTACTATAGGACAAAAACTGCAAATGGAAAACAAAAATGCTTTCAAATTGAAAAGTTAGTTCTGATAAGCCAGACACCAAAAACTAAAACTGCATAATTTTATGCATGTGGAATCTGAAAAGCTGTGCTTATAGATATAAGAAAATAGTGGTTACCAGAGGAGATTGAGCAGGCAGAGGGAAGGAGAAAGTAGTACATAGGACACAGCCACAGCCAGAGATAGGAATGAATTCTGGGGTTTTATTACACAAAAGAGTGATTATATGCAGCAACATTATATACTTGAAATGATGGATAACCTAAATACCCTGAGTTGATCATTACTCAGTGTATAAATATACTGAAACATTGTACTATACCCCATAAAAATGTGCAACTATTATCTGTCAAGAGAAAAAATTAAAAGAAACAAAAGTTTATTCTGAAATAGAAATTTAGTAATAGAAGTCATTTAAGTCTTTATTAGAGGCAAGGAAGATGTCTCTGCATAGATTCTCAAACTTACTGGCCTACCACTCATTTAAAAAAAAAAATACTCAGTGTCCCTACCCTACATTTCCATGGCCTTCTTATTTTTATTGTTCCCTAATTGCACCTGAGGCGACTTCTGCTCCTCTGGATCGTTCTAACACCCTCATCCCCATCACAGACTGGGAATTGGCGGGTCTAAAGTAAAATCTTGTGTTAACTTTAGGTTTTGTATACAATGACTTTTTTCCAAACTTTGTTTTTGTTTAGCATTTAACAGAAGAAAAACCTGATGGCCTTCTCAATGAAGCTACTAGGTATTTGTATTTCAAGTTTATATTAATTGCTGACTAGTTAGAAAATCATTAATATGAAACCATAAAAACAAAGAAATATAAAGACATAGGTAAGCAGATTTATTTTTCCTATAAATGATTGCCATTTATTCCTAATAGTCTAATGACTCATATTTTATCTAAAACCATTTATATTATAGCATAAAGTGAAAACTGGGCACTAGAATTCTTTGGTTGTGAGGAAGATGGAAAATATTAATATTTTAAAATATTGTCTCTATTGTGATGTGAGACTAAAATGCACCAATAAAAGTATATAAAAATTAGACAGGCATGGTGGCGCACACTTGTAATTCCCGCACTTGGGAGGCAGAGACAGGAGGATCGCGCTGGTTCGAAGCCGGCCACGATGGCTTAGGAGACCCTGTTTCCAAATAAAAATGTAAAAATAGGTCTGGAAGTGTAGCCCGGAGGTAGAAGGGCTTCCAGGAACCCCAGTACCACCAAAAAAAGAAAAAAGTATATAAAAATTAAATATTTTTTATTCTTATGCAGTTTCTTTGAAGATTATTACAAAAATTTGTTGGCTTATTTACTGTCTTAACTGCTTTAATGTTTACTATTATTCAGAATAGATGAATTGGTTTTCATACTTTTAATTTTACACTTAAAACATTTTTTATTTAAATACCTTTATATTCCTAATTGATTTGTCTTTAGACTTATAAATATTTTAATTACTTTGCCTCCCCTAAGCATATTCTTGCTAATGGGGTAAAGGTTTGGGGATAGATTATACTCACTAAATATGCATCAGGTTTGGTTTAAGAGTTGAGGTTCCCCACAATTTTTACAGATTATCTAGTCATAAAAAATTAAGGCAGCAAGCAGTTGATTTCCTATCATTTTGGAGTATGATACCCTGCTGTTTTGTAATCCTGTCTAAACAATGCATTTAGTTTATAATTATTCAAATTAGAATGAACTTAAATATTATAACTTTTTAATGAAAATATTATAGAAAATATAAGCCATGTAGAAAATAGCAAAAATGTTATAAAAACCAAAATGATATTTGTAGAAGTCCTCCAATTTAAAGATTCTTATAATTGTACATATGTACATTCTGTTTTATTCATATAAAATAGGAAGGATTATAATATTGAATCTGCTTTTGCAGTGAATTAATATTAATTTAGTTTTGAAAAGTTTGCTGTATTCTTTGATATAGCTATATAACACTGGCATTAGAAACAAATTTTCCTGAAAGATTTCTTTACTTCTGTTAACAGAAAAGTAGACTTTTTTTTTTTTTTTTAGTACTGGGAATGGAACCCAGGGGCATTCTACTTCTGAACTCACCCCAGCCCTATTTTTCTATTTTTTATTTTTAATCAGAGTTTCACTAAGTTATGGAGGGCCTCACTAAGTAGCTGAGGCTGGCCTTGAATCTGTGATCCTCCTGTCTCAACCTCCCAAGTACTTGGATTACAAGCATGTGCCACCATGCCTAGCTTAATAGAAAGTAGAACTTGTAAAGATAATCTGTTTTGTTCTCTAGCATTCTTTTATTCTGGATTCTTTAACTGCAAAGATAATATATATTTATAGTGATGAAGATGATATTTGTGCCAGGTCCTGATTCTGAAGTATATATTTTTTTAAATGAAATTGTTTTTTGATGTTTTATGTTAAGTGAACATGTTCTCTGTATTTCTTTGAAAATTATAGTAAATGTTACAAGACATATTTTAGTAATAATTATTCCTATCTTATTGCATATCCAAATTTTATGTTTTTCTTTACAAAGAAAATGAGTTGAAAATTATCCTTTTAATTGTAAACTTTTTGAGACTTGTTTTTATAGCTCCAGAGTAGCAAGTAAGAATAGTTAGAATTTATGAATGAAATTCATAAATTACTATAATGTGAAATCTGAATGTATATCATGCTGAATCCCATTCACCTGTACTATCTGAAGAATAAGTGGATTAGAACTAAACTGACTCATTACTGTAGAACCCTAAGTAGTTCTAAGTAGATTTTAAATGAGTTGTTTCTATTTCTGATTTCTTAACATATTTCTTTTGACATTTATTCTTTGTTTGCTATTTTAGGCAAGTTGCTTTGGCAGATATCATTCTCATCAATAAGACAGACTTGATTTCAGAAGAGGAGCTAAACAAATTAAGAACAATCATTAGGTATAATAGATAGCAGCTATGTACTGTGTAGCTTGAGAAGCTGAAATGAAGGATTTTGAATGTTTTCATTGTAAAAAGATGATAAATGTTTGAGCAGATAGGCATGTTTAACCTGATTTAAGCATTACACAACATATATATGTATCTAAACAGCACATACTACCTGATTAATATATAATTTTTATGTTTTTATATCCACTGAAAATATATAAATTTTTGAAGAACAATGACATTAGGCTCAAAATTATGTTAAGCACCTACAAATCCAAATGCAGTGTACAACATATTTTTACTATGATTTTTGCCTTGTAGAATCTTAGGGTTTAAGGTTGACCTGCATCAAGGACCATTAAAAAATCACTTTTATTGTTGACCAGTTGACTGTTAAGTAAATAGGAATACACACACACACACACACACACACACACACACACACACACACACGCACGCACTACTTGCAAAATGTTCATGATTCGGAGACTAATATTGAGGGCCTTCAGATTCCATTCTTCTTTTCCTATCTTCTCTGACTCTTTACTAAAATCAAAACCCTGTACTTTACCCAAGATAGTTAATTCACTTTTCCATAGATGTGTTTTGCCAAGTCCCTACTTTACTCTTCTTTTCTAATTTTGCCAATTTCTTGATTTATTCATTTATTTTCATAACCATTCCCCCCACCCTCTTTCAGTATTTTTTGTTCATTCTATAGGGCCTGTTTTCTTTCTCTCCCTCCTGTTCCTTAAAGTTTTTTCTAACTCTGGTGGTCTCACGTTTTCCTGACCTCTTGTTGATTCTGTATCTTCCTTAGTTGTCAGCTATGCCTTGTCTTCCAGCTTGCTTTAATTTCTTCAGAGCTCAAGGAATCACCATAGAACAGTATGAATGATACTGAATTATGGGTTAAATACCAACAGTCATTTTGCTAACTGTTCTAGAGAGTCCCATTCTTTTTGAAACCAAAGACAGACTTTTCACTTTAATTTAGACTTCAGGGACTTTCTTTTACATGCTTGCAATCCCAGTACTTGAGAGGCCAAGACAGGAGGATTGCAGGTTCAAGGACATCCTTAGCAAGTAGTAAGATTCTCATCAACCCAGCAAGACCCTGTTTCAAAATAAAAACTAAAATAGGCTTGGGAAGGCCGGGCGTGGTGGCGCACGCTTGTAATCCCCGCACTTGGGAGGCTGAGACAGGAGGATCACACAGGTTCGAAGCCTCAGCTACTTAGTGAGGCTCTCGGCAACTTAGTGAGACCCTGTTTCCAAAAATATATATATATATGTCTGGGAGTATAGCCTGGAGGTAGAAAGCCTCTGGGTCCCGCCCCCAGTATCACCAAAAAATAAAATAGGCCCGGGAATGTAGCTCAGAGATAGAATGGCCTGGTTCAAAACCTGGTACCACAAAGGAAAAAAAAAGGAGAAGGAATTACTTGTAGGACCTAAACTAGTGAATGCCTTATACAAAGAGACATTTAGGAGCTAGGCATGGTTGTGTACACTTGTAATCTCTGTACTTGGGAGACTCAGAGAGGAGGATTGCAGGTTCGAAGCCAGCCTCAGAAAGTTGTGAGACTCTCATCAACCTAGTGAGACCTGTTTCAAAATAAGAAATAAAGTCAGGCTGTTGGTGTAGCTTGAAGGTAGAATGTCTCTGGGTTCAATCCCCAGTACACCACACACACACACACACACACACACACACACACACACACACACAAGGAAACATTCAGTAACTTATTATTGGTCATCTGTAATGGGTACTGTGCTTCGTGCTTGATGGTTCAACGTTACCATATTTAGTGGTTGTAACTTCCATCGAAGTTGAATATGACTTAGTATATGTTACAAATTGAATCAGTAAATGTAAATGTAAGACTTATTAAAAGATTGTTCACAATGAATAATGAAAGGAGAAAGAAATCTGTACTTCTGCTCTTAATAGTAATGTCTTTAAACTTTACTAGGAAGAACATAATCTGTTTTGGCAAACATTTCTGGATTAATGAGGGATTAATATTACCTAGCTTTTATCTCCTCATATTGACTGTCCAGGCTGGATCTCTAGCACTGGCAGTATTGAGTGTTAGATAGCTTGTTGCCAGCCTGTACTTTAAAACAGCTCCAGAAAAGAATTTGGAAGAAGTAGTTTGATAAATTACAGGCATTTTTGCTGTTTTACCCTCCATTGTACATCAGACTTGTGACTAACTCCAAATCAGATTCGGGGAGATAAGTTAAACAGGTTTGAGTAGAAATAGGAATCAGGTTATAGAATATATTCAAAAGAGAAGATTTGCCTTAGAATCACTCAGTGCAGAAGCACTTACCATTAGAATAAGCTTGAACAAGTAGTACATAACTTGGGCAAGTAACACTAAAGACAATGTGTCTGGGTATGGTGATGCATGCTTGTAATCCAAGTACTTGGGAGGCTTGAGACAGGATTGTAGGTTCAAGGACATCTCAGCACGTAGCAAGACTCTAAGCAACCTGGTGAGATCCTATATCAAAACAAAAAAAAGGGCTGGGGGTATAGCTTGGAAACAGAATGCTTTTCAGCTCCATAACCACCACCCCCCACAACCCCGCAAGGAAGATATATAGATGAGATGTTCAGTGTATTGAAAAGGAATTAACACGCTGGGCGTGGTGGTGCACACTTGTAATCCCAGCATTTTGAAGGCTGAGAAAGGAGGATTGTGGTTCACAAATAGCCTCAGCTACTTAGTGAGGCCCTTTGCAACACAGTGAGACCTTGTTTCAAAATAAAGAATAAAACATAAGGCTGGAGGTAGAATGTCCCTGGATTCCATCCCTAGTGCTGAAGAAAAGAAGAAAAAAAAAAAGGAATTAACAGTACTTTTTGGTGCCGTACAAAGGAAACCTCATTCCATTATTTTAGTATGTGTATAGCTATGTGTGTATAGCTGGATTTTAGTATATGTATAGCTATGTGTGCCAGGGAAAATAAATATGTTTTAAAAATCTAAAAATAAATACCTAAAAATTTTGAGCCTCTATTCATTTTAAGAACACTAGAATTATTGGTATTTTTTAATCTTTTCTTCTAAAGTCAAGGGTCTTATAAGTCACAGAGTCATTCCTAGTCTCTTAGTTGTACAGTAGATTTTTGCATATAGTATTTTCTTAATCCATGAGTAGAACATACCAAATTTATGATTTGAAGGAAAACAACAATTAAACCATAACAAAATGCCAATTTTGTTTTTCTGTTTGTGATTTTTTTCTAGTTCTGTTTGTATTTGTGTTTATTTACTTCCCATTTTAGAAATAATGTAATTTGTGTGCTTTTGAAAAAGTTGCTTATTTTTTACTGTTCCTGTTTGCTTTTTAATTTATTTCAGGTCAATAAATGGACTTGGAAAAATTTTGGAAACACAAAGATCAAGGTACTTTTTAAAAGTTATTACTAATACCAACAAAAATAATTTAAATTATTAATAATAAACATTAATGAACAAATATAGTTGATTTTCATATAAGAAAGTTACAGGTGCATTTCTAAAAATTGGACCCAAAGATGTTGTTTTCAATGCTTCTTATAAATTAGTTTGGTGTTTTAGTTAATGCCTTTGCCTTTCTTTATAACCAAGACCACAGAACCATGATATAAAACTATGTAATTGTACTTTTGCTTAATATGGAAGAATATATTAAGAGTTTTTACCACTTAAGAAGGTAATTCAGTACAGAAATCTGAAAAAATATACTGAGGATTTTTAGTTTAGTGTGAGATATTTAAATACTTTTTAATAATTTTGAAACTATCTAAGTATTTTATAGTTACAAAAATATCATGTAAGAAAATATATGGAGCTGGACATGGTGGTACATGCCTGTAATCCCAGTACTTGGGAGGCTGTGACAAAGGATCACAAGTTCGAGGCCAGCTTCAGGCGGCCTAACCAGACCCTGTCTCAAAAATAAAAAGGTTGGGAGTATAGCTCAGTGATAGAGCACCGCTGGGTTCAATCCCCAGCACCAATAACTGATAAATATATAAGTAAGTAAATAAACAAAGTTAAGTCCTCAGAACCAGTAAACAAACATATAAACAAACACACAAATGGGACCAACCCTCAGTACCAATAAATAAATTATATTTAAGTTCCTGTTACACTCCTTTATTAAATTTGGATTTCCATTTTGTTTAAATTTTTCTTTTTGTTCTTTTCATACATATATGTGTTACTTCATAAAAAAGAAATGTGCTTAAAAGTATCATTGAAATATATTTTTGTAGGCTTAACTCTTTTCCATTAAATGCTGTTGTGATTTTAGGATATTTCTGTATAAGAGCATTTTACTTAGCTCAGTTTTTGGCAAGAATGAATTGACAGCTAATAAACCCTGTGACTTGCAGCTGGCCCTCTTGAGGCTCACAGCTGGCACCTAGTACCACCCAGCCCCTAGCTGAGAGATGCTTTCCTTGGAAATGCAGTAGAGGCCTTAGCTGAGTGGCTTGTCTGCTATGGTAGAGATTAGAAGTGCTGACAGACTACCATAAGCACTAGGTAGTAACAGCAACAGCTGCCTGTGAGCATGTGAACAGCTGGGGAATTAATTTGGGATGCATTCTCAGGAGCCACCCATATGGTGACAGAGGTGGCAGAAGAATGCCCTTAGTGGGAAGTTCTCTACAAGCTTACACCAAATGTGCTTCCTGCATTTCAAATTCCAACGTAGAAATCAGTGATTATGTAATTCACACTATGAACCATTTCTATTGCAGTCTACATTTTTTCTCCTTTAAGAAACAACACATAGGCAACTGCATAATACATAAATAAGCTTTTTAAAAATCATTTCCCTAAATAGCTATGGTTCTGTAATAGTATATATTCACTTCATATTTATAAACACCTTAAACCAATTTTCTTCTTTTGTTTTCATTTTGGAAATATTCATGTCTTGAATAAAAGTTTTGTTTTGATTCATTTATTTTGTGAAGATTTTATTTGCTTACCATTTGTAACATTGCTAACATTTGCTCTATTATAGAATAGTAAACAGGCAGTGAATAATTATTACTTTAATGGGTGATTGAACTAGTGAATAAGATTTTTCTTCTGTTTCTTCGGTGTCTGGTTTTGCTAGCATATCTAATAATGTAGGGACTTTCTGAAATGGTACTTCTTGCCATGAGGACTGAAGTTGGGTTAGAATCCTTTTCAGTGAAGATAAGGTATCCATAATAGGATTATTAATGTTAGGTCATGAATTTTAGATTAAATATTTCTCCAAATTAATTGAGGTATAGCAACTTGAGTTTCCCAGTTTAAAAACTGAGACTTGGTTCTTAGCAAAATAGTGTAAGTCAACAAAAACTGACAAAAGTAAAACTGCTCTAAGTATGTGTAGAAAAGTATTGAGTACTTAAGGAATAAGAATAGAGTGTAGTATTGTCTTCTTGGCTGAGGTTGATTTAGAGGCAAATAAAAGTTTTAGGGAAGCAAATTGACATCAGAAGTAGGAGGTTAAAAAGCATTCTATTCTTATATCTTTTAGTTGTTTTTTTTTTTAACTTTAGAGATTTAAATGGACTGAAGAGAGGAAGGCCAGAACCCGTTTCCTCAGTAATAAGTTAACCAGTTCAACAAACCATTGAACATTCTACTTGCTTCTGATAAGCATTTTATGGCAGGTTCAGGATTTAAGCAATGGAGGGGGCAAAAATTGGCCAAGATTACTCATTGGGGTGAAACAAAAGCAAACAAACCAAAAGCAACATATTAGACATTAATTTATCACAGCAGGAACGTTCCATGCACAGGGTCCTTAAGAACTGGAACAAGAGGAATGAGTCCTCAACTCTTCTGGTGAGCAGTCAGAAACATTTTGACTGGGAGGGTGATCATTGACCTCAGCCTTAGAGAATGAATGAAAGTATTCCAGATGAACTAGAGTAGGGATGACTTTCCACGTAAAAGGAAGGTGTTGTATCTCAGGGACTTGCAAGTGTTTTGAACACATGGTGTTTTGTAGCAGAGAGAAAACGTGCATGACTGAAGAGATCAACAACTTACCACAAATGATTTTCAGTACCATGTCCATGGTTTGGATTTTCTCCTGTAGGCAACAAGAAGTTACTAAAGAATTTTGCAAGTGTGAGTCTTGGAAGGTAGACTCAATGCAGAGCTATTCTCTGAGGTATAGGAAGTATAAGGGGAGGGGTAACTTGGGTTCAGTGGTAGTGAAAATAGGTTTGGAAAAGGTAATTAGCTCAGTTTTGTAAACAGTTTTGAGTTTGAGGTGCTACTCGGAAAGGCATTTGAAATCCTAAAGTTGAGGACTGAGCTTTGGGGATAGTATCTGCCACTCTTGATCTGGGATTAGCTGGCAAACCCTGTTGTGAGACTTACTGGAGTTGAACAGATGACTATGACTTATTATCCCGAGTATCAGCTGTGATCAGTACTTCAAGCAATTAGCAGAAAAATGAACTTTTGAGGTTTTTTACTTCCCTCTTCTTATTTTCCCATTTAGTTTTAAAATGATGGTCATGCCTTTTTATTTTTATTTTTCTGTTTTATTGGTTTGGGAAGGATCTGATGTTTTTGTCTCTGAAAGAGGAAATTAAATATATTCAGTGTAATGGATATTAGTTTCTATTAATCCTTGAATGAATGAAGAATTTATTTTTCACGGCAGTACTAGATTTAGAGAAAGTTCATAGAAACTTCTATCTAGAAGCTTTAGCTTTTTTCTCTTTTACTCTCCATTGAGAATTTGGTGAGAGACTTTGATATTTTATTTTTCTCTGTAGAGGATTATTTGTTGTACAAATCTGTTATTGATCCTATTTTGGAAATATCAAAATAATCTGGATATAAAGCAAAATTTTCTCTAAATGACATTTTTCTCAAGGACACTTGGAGAAACAGTAGTGTATATAGAAGGTTTTTTTTTTAAAAAAAACTGAATTAGATATTCCTAAGATTGGCATGTGTAAGCTACAATAAACTAAGCTGTTTTCTAAGGTGAAGATGATAAACTTGGAAGGGGGTTCATTCATTTTTGACCTTTCAGTATAAATATTTGCTCAACTGTGAAGGTGAAAAGAAAATATATTTAATGTTAAGACTTTGGTCTTTTTTAGTGTAAATTGATACTCAGAAATTTCCACATGGTACACTCACTTCTTTGCTTGAATATTTTCCTAACTTCTTGTCTAGAATGTCCAAAACTCAAAATGTTTTTATAGTCTATTACCATAGAACTCGGGAGTGTTCTTTTAATAAGATGGGAATCTGTGCCAAGATAAAGCATTGATAATCTAACATAGAGTGTTGCTGCCACAAGGATGAGTGTGTGCAGCCTGCCGAGAGCAAAACGGGCACAGCTGGTCAGACCTAAGCTAAAGGAGACCTTTCATTTTACATGTTTGTGTATCTAAAAAAAAAAAAATCTTGAATCTGGCAAGTGAACTTTTGTTTCCTTGTGAAAAAATTTAATAAATGTTTGGCAAGCTCCAGGCATCTGATTTTAAAATGTAATTATACTTTTGTCATTTTAAGTATTCCCTTCATTTTAGCTTTGATTTTGGAGACATCACTATTCCCTGCTCTTTTATATGCTTATGTTAAAAAGAAAACCAGCCGTCCACCTTTAAAAAAATTACTTCTATGTTTTTAAATCAAACCTAATGCTAATTGTGATGTTATTATCATCTGATTTGAATCATTGTATTTCCAATAAGCTTAATTTTCATTATTCTAAGAGAAATGATATCTATTCTGATAGAGTACTGACTGGGAAGTTTTATTCTGTCTGCAATCCCATTCTGGTTTTTTTTTGTTTCTGTATTTGTGGTACTGGGAATTGAACCCAGGGGCACTCTCCTGCTGAGTTACATCCTCATCCCTTCTTTATTTTGAGACAGAGTGTTGCCCCATTGTGCCTGGCTTGCAACCACATTCTGAATGAATGGAATCAATCCATATGTGGAACCTAAGGTGTTTTTTTTTTTCCTTTTGTTGGTAAGGATTGAACCCACAGCCTTATGCATATAAGCCATATGCCCAACCTCTGACCCTATTTTATCATGAGAGGACACTATAAGTACAAAAGTTTCAGGGGAATTTGGAATGCACCTATGCTATGGTGTTATTTCCATTTTGTTTTATCTTTGGAATAATAAGCTGCTTGGCAAAGTTTCAGTTTTTTAGATGATTTGGGGGGGCAACAGAATGTATTTGAAATGGTCATCAATTTTAGGATCGAAAAGACAATCAAGAGTAAAAAAAAAAAAACAAAAAAAAAACTACCTTGTGGAAGCAATCACCAAGTAATTTTTTGCCTCAACCTTAACATTCACCCACTTGTACAAATTTTACTTAGTTTTTTGTATTAGCCTTTTTGTATTTTGTCTGTCATTTTTTTTAATTCCCCCAATAATATATGCTGATTATCTTCATGCTTATGTTTTGATTATGCTTATATGATTTGTTAGATTTGTCCTTGATTAATTAGATGTGTTTCACAAAATTTTCAACTGTCACATGGATTTTTTTCCCTTTCAGAGTTGATCTCTCTAATGTATTAGATCTTCATGCTTTTGACAGTCTCTCTGGAATAAGGTATGTTTTGATATTTTGGTCATTTTAATGTAATGTGCTTTTATTCCACAGTTAAAAGAATTATTTACACAAGTACATCCTTGGTTTAAGCTTTGTTAAAGACCCTGACATACAGGGTCTTTTGTGTGTGCTGCTGGGGGTCTCACACATGCTAGGCAGGTGCTCTACCACTGAGCTACATCTCAGTCCTCTTTTTCTTATTTTATTTTGAAACAGAGTCTTACTGTGTTGCTCAGGCTTGCCTCCCACTTGTAATTCTTCTGCTTTAGCCTCCTAAGTATCTGGGATTACAAGCTGTGTACCACCACACTTTTTTTTTTTTTTTTTTTTTTGGTGGTACTGAGGATGGAACCCAGGGGTTTTCTACCTCCAGGCTACATTCCCAGACCTATTTTAGATTTTATTTGGAAACAGAGTCTCACTAAGCTGCTGAAAGCCCCACTAGCTGAGGCTGGCTTTAAACCTGCACAATCCTCCTGTCTCAGCCTCCCAAGACCTGGGAATACATGTGTGCACCACCACGCCTGGCACACTTGTTCTTTTTTTAACAAATTATGTTTTTGAAAGTTTTGTTAATTGTTTGATTGGAAAGAACAAAGCATTTTCCTATAAATTGTAGTGTAAATGACAGCTAATTTTAGAGACTCATTGTTAATACTTATATGCCAACCACTTGTATGCCAACCACTCTAATACCCTTTCTATGGAAAAATACATGAAATATGTAGAAAGTTTGAGCTGAACTACTAAAAACACTTCCTTTACCCTTAGTGATGAATCAGCTTTCTGCTTCTTCCTGGGGAATAATTGTTTTGATAAGGGGGGGAAGAAATATTAGCTACTCTTGGATATTTTTTTAAATTGTGATAACTTACAACATGCATTCTACCTTCCTGATAATCTTTAAGTATACAATAGAGTATTGTTAACTATAAATACAACAGATCTCTGGAACTTACTGAAACTTTGTACTCATTGGATACCAGTTCCTTATTTTCTCCTCCCTCTGCATTCTGGCAACCATTCTTCTAGTCTCTGCAGTGTTTGTCCTTCAGTGACTAGCTTATTTCACTTAGCATAATGTCCTCAAGGTTCATCCATATTGTTGCAAATGGCAGAAAGTGTGTGTGTGTGTGTGTGTGTGTAGCTGAGGATGGAATCCAGCAGTCTGCCTCCAAGCTATACCTCCATCCTTCTTTTATTCTTTATTTTGAAACGAGGTCTCACTAAGTTGCGGAGGGCTTCTAAGTAGCTGAGGCTGTCCTTGAACCGCGATCCTCCTGATTCTCCTGTCTCAGCCTTCCAGATGCTGGAATTACGAGCGTGCACCACCGTGCCCAGCTTGAATTATTCTTAATTTAAAAAAATATATTTTTTTGTGGTCAAAGTGGTCTCCATTTTTTTTTCAATACTGAGTATTGACCACTGAGTTATATATACCCTTAGCCCTTTTTATTTTCCATGTTTTCTTTTTCCTTTTTCAGGAGTGGGGTACAGGATATTAAACCCAGGGCCTTGTTACCTCTAAGCTATACCCCTCCCTAGATTTTTTTTATTTTTTATCTTATTTATCTATTTTTCGGTATTGGGGATGGAACCCAGGGCATTCTACCTCTGAGCTATATCCCCAGTCCTATTTTTTATTCTTTACTTTGAAATAGGGTCTCACTGAGTTCCAAAGGGCCTCACTGAATAGCTTAGGCTGGCTTGGAACCTGTGTGATCCTCCTCTCTCAGCCTCTCAAATGCTGGGATTACAAGCGTGCGCCACCATGCCCGGCTTATTTTGTATCTTGAAACAGGGTCTCACTAAGTTGCTAAGGGCTTTGCTAAGTGGCCTCGATCCTGTATTCCTCCTGTCTCAACTTCCTAAGTACTAGGATTACAGAAATGTACCACCATGCTTGGCTCCTGTTTATTTTTTGAGACAAGGTCTTGCTAAAATGCCCAGGCCAGCCTAAACTTGAAAGTCTTCAGCTGGGATGATGTGTTCACCACACCTGACACCCTGTTTGTTTTGTGTTAGAAAAAGTTATGTCCTTTCAGGACACTCTTGTACAAACTTGTGACCTCTTTCCTGAACTGTTTTCACTGATGTCAGCTTCAAGTATCCAATTTCATGGATGTTTGATTATGATTATTGTAATAAGAAAATCATTTATCATTATGTTGAGTTTTTTCATAGACAACTTTTGTGGCTCTAGTTTGGAAATGAAAAACCTTACTCCCGCTAAACAAATATGACTTCAAGCCTAAATTTACTTTGGTCATTACAAAGTGGTCTTTTCTCCCTTTTTACTTCTGGCTTTACTAGGGCTGTGGCTAGTAAAAGAACTGGACAGCTGAGGCTGTTTCCTACTTGAAGTGTAAAGTTAGCTTTTGTCTTTTGCTACCCATTTCTAAAATGGCCAGGAACATAGCCCTTCCCAGCTTTTCATCTTGCTCTTCTTTATTATTTTACTCGAGGCCCTGAGCTATTTTGGTGGTTACAGGTCTTGTGATACATTTAGATGGCAAGAGAAATGAAAATATAGTGCCTTAAGTTTGCTTTTCTTAAACTAATTTCTCTCTGCTGAGTCTGAGAGCTTGCAAGTTGATTGTCATTTTTATAAAACACTAAAATATTTTGTATTGAAATCTTTGAATGTTATTCCTCCAAACATTTTATTTCTTGGTAGTTTATTCCTGACAAAAGGGGAGTATACTTTGAAATTATTTTCTACTTTGATATTTGTGATATCAATTTTTTCCTTTCTAGTTATGATTTTGGCTGTAAACGTGGTACTTTAAATCATCCAGTTCTTTATATTATTCCATAGTTTTACCTGGGAGAAATAGAAAATACTTTTTCCATCTTACTATGAAATTACCGTTCTTTAGAAAAAAATGGCATATATACAGAACAAGAAACTATTTTAGACTTGTACATTTTCATTAAAGCCAATGGTTGTTATAAGATTACAAGTAATATGCAAAATGGGAATTTTAAGTTGTCAGTTTTAGGTTTTGATGACATATGCTTGTTCAGAAGAGTACAGTTTCCTTTGTTTTTATGATAGAGAACATATTAGGGGCACAAAATTCTGAGACTTACTAGGGGGTAAAAAATGTTCATTCTTAAATTTTTTGACTTTTTGTTTGCATTTAATACGACTGTTATATACAGTTGTCAGAGATAAACATAGAATGTATGGTTAAAGCATATAGGTTTTCAACAGTTTTCTAATATCATTCTGTACTTGATTCGGAGCAGCTGTAGTGACACTTGTAGTAGCTATTTAGTATGATCCCATCACTATACATAAAGCCTTTGCATAACTTTTCTTTGTGCTTAGTAGCTAACCAGGAGAAGCCTTTCCTGAACAACCAGCTGGGAAGAATTTAATTTGACACTTCCCTAGTAAGACCTCCCAATGAGACTCATTCCCTCCAACAGGTTCTACAAGCTCTTTCTCCTTCCTAAACTTGCTGTTACTAATTTATCCCTCACTGTTCCTCAGGGCAAAACATCTGCAAGATTTTAAGCCCCCCCCCCCCACACACACTGGCCCCATCAGTCTAAATGTATGCTGCAGTTGTTATGGTTGTAATTTGTTATGCCATATTGATCTTCTGGCTCCTTTCATATCAGAACAGTGCACTTTTAGGACTAACCAGTAACAGACTATATAGAAGGTTTGTATTTATGATACTGTTGTTTTAAATAAGTAAATATGTTCAAGTGAAAACTTTGATAAGGAGAAATCTATTCTACTTTCTTTACCAATATTATTTTTCTATGATAAATCACTGGAGAGTTAAGGAACTTTGAACTGAGTACAAATAGTTATGTATAATTTTCTAAGCTTGTATTGGACCTGTTGAAATTATAACACAATCTATTGACATACTTAATCATACAAAACAGTGTTGTTAAAAGAATAGTTTTTCTCTTTATTATTTGTATATTTATGGTGTGTGAATGTGTGTGCTTTTAAAGAAAGACTTTAAAAACTTTGTTAGCTTTTTCTCTATTAGAATATGTGAATAACACGCAAAACTAGAACTATGAGATAGATTGTCATAGGTTTCTTCCTTATTTGGACTTTGTGTCTGAGTAATGTATATGGTTAACTCAAAAGCACTTTGATCTCTGAAATTATAAATCAGTTGTTTTTAGTTTGCAGGAAAAACTTCAGCATGTACCAGCAGCCCAACCTCATCTTGATCAGGTAAAGAAAAACCATCTTAAACAATGTTTTTAAAGTATCTTTTTTTTTTTACTAAGTTGGTCATATTAATGGGTGTTTTATTAGAACTCTTTCTAAACTGGTGTTTTTGAACTGTGTTGATAATCTTCAGAATTTTGGATGCTTTTGAAGTTGTCCAATCCAGTTTCTTTTTTAAAAAGAATATTTTGCTGGGTGTGGTGGCACATGCTTGTAATTCCGGTGCTTGGGAGGCTGAGACAGGAGGATCGCACAGGTTCCAAGCCAGCCTCAGCTACTTAGTAGGGCTCTCAGCAACTTAGTGAGACCCTGTTTCCAAATAAAATATAAAATGGGTCTGGGAGTATATCCTGGAGGTAGAAAGCCTCTGGGTTCCACTCCCAGTACCACCAAAAAAAAAAAAAAAAGAATATATTGTATTTTTAAAATTTTTTTGGTGCACTATAGTCTCACGTCATAATGTGGATCATGTTGACAATGGCATATATTCACATGGTACTTGGTGTCCTTCCCACTCCCCACCCCCTTCTTCCCCTTTTCTCTCCCTCCCAATACTGAGTGTCCATTTTAACTGTTATATTCACATGTATATACATATTTGAAGATAGCTTTTCCATGAATTAACCTCAGCCTTCTTCCTCCCCTACCCCTCCTTTCTGGCTTCGCTGAAATTTCCCCTCCATTGTCTGGAGTCCCTCTGGTATCCCTAATGATCCCTAACTTGAGCATATTAGAGAAAACTTATGTCCCTTCTCTTTCTGTGCTTGGCTAATCTTACTTAACATAACGTTCTCCAGGTCTTTCCATCTTCTTGTGAATGACATGATTTTGTTCTTTATAGCTGAGTAGAATTCCATTGTGTGTATTTCCCATGATTTTGCAATCCGTTCATCTGTTGATGGAGACCTAGGTTGGTTCCATATTTTGGCTATTATGAATTGTGCTGCTATGAACATGGGTATGCATATGTTACTGTAGTTCTCTGATTTCAGCCCCTTTGGAAAGATACCCAGGAATGGTATAGCCAGATCATATGGTTGACTCTTCCCCAGTTTTTTAAGGAATCTCCACACTGATGTCCACAGCAGCTGAATAGATTATATTTAATATAATGTACTGTAGTCTCATATCATACTGAGGTTCAGAGCGATGGACACACATGCACATAGCACTTGGTGAGCTTCCCCCTGGCCCCCTCCTCACTCACCCTCCTGGCTTGTACATAATATTGAAATTGCCATTGATAATTTTGTATATGAATGTAGTGTCAATAACTTGTTTCTTTCATTGATTCTCCCTGCCCCACCAACATCTTCTAGACTCCATCATTGGCCCACGGAGGTTTCTCCTCTTTTACCTAAAGTCCTTCTTGTATCCAGATTTCTTCCTAGCCTCCACATATGAGAGAAAACATTAACACATAAGAGGAATTCATTAAACACACTTACTTTGAATCTTAAGGAATCGTGCTTTCCAGCTTCTCCAACTACAGGCTACTCAGCATATTTTAATCAATTCTTGAAATGAGAATTTCTGTTTAAAAGTACCTTGAGGGCTCTACTTACAGTTTATTTTTACTGTTTTGAAATAACTTATTAAAAGTCTGGTGTAAAATTAGCTTTGAATTTTACCTTCAGGTAACTAGTTGTACAAATTTCTACTCCATTTTTTTCATGCTTTAAGATTTAATTTTAGCGGGCTAGGATGTAGCTCAGTGGCAAAGTGCGCCGCCCTGGGTTGGATCCCCAGTCCAAAAAGACAAAAAAAAAAAAAAAAAAAAAAAAAAGACCCCCTTTAAGATTTAATTTTAGATTTCAGGTAAATATATAAGATGTTAGGAACAAACCACATATATTTTCACTGTACCCATGTTTGGTCAAGCAGGTCCTAAATGGTACAGCTGTAGGATAACTCCTTCCATTTAGAACACAGTGAGAGGGAGAGACTGTGAGTGAGCAGTGCACCTTGTCCTCCCTCCATCATCTGGTCTGTCTGGAAGTGACCATTCAGTTCTTAGTCATGCTCAGCTGGGATAGGGATTGGATTATATTAAAGAGAATAGTAATGAACCTCTTGTATGCATTATCCAATTTAAATAATGTCAACATTTGGCCAATTTTGTTTCATTTATCCTCCTCACATTTCTTTGCTAGAATTTAAAAGTTTATATATATATATTTTTAAATAGCAAATTCAGGCATACATAAGAGCAGAATAGTATAACGAACCTGTATGTACTCGCTGTTCCTGCTGGAGTGTGTTAAAGCAAATCCCAGACATTATGTCATTTCACCGGTAAATAGGGCATGTCTATTTTGTCAAAGCTGTACAGGAGATTCTGAGGCTTTTTTCTGCTTTAGATATATAAACATGGGGAAAATATAATATTGTGGACAAAGGGTTATGGGATTGAAAGTCATGAACAGTCTAATTTGGCTTAGTGGATTTTTAAATTATGCAGGAGGAAATATATCTCTTCTCATCCATTGCTAAGTTTACAGATGAGGTCCCAGTAATAGAAGACAAATTAATAAGAAAAGAGCATGTGATTTTATTTAATAAATTTACATGACATGAAATCCTTCATAGTAAAGACCTGAATAAATGGGTAAGTGTGAGTATTTTGATGCTTGGTTGCTGAGGAGTGTGGAGCCATGGGAATATGATAGGCAAAGAATGTGATCTAGTAACACCAAGCTGGGGGAACTTAGCAAAGCCTTTTCATTCAGCGTTTTCTCCGTGGCCTTTTGTCTTTGGAGATGAGGATGCTTTTTTGCTCTAAAAAGGGAACATGGAGGGCACCTCAAATGAGACTCTTAAGACCTGCTCCAGGGGGAAGTCAGAAGATCCTTCCTGGGGTGTATGACTTGCTTCAGGGGAGAAGCATGAAGAGATGGGGAGAGTGATCTTCCTGTTTTGACCATTTTCTCCATGGCCCAGTTGCCATATTTTGGGATAATGTTGTCCCGAGTAGTATTTTTTTTTTTTACATAAAACTAAGCATCTGTAATTTTAGTGTACAATTCAGTGCTTCTTCACATATATTTTCACCTATATATCCTTGTGCACACACACACATGCTCTTAGAACTCCTTCTCAGTTAAAAATAAACTGTGTCAAATGCAGAGGTAACTTCTGTTCTGACTTCAATACCAAAAAGTGGTCTGGGAAGAAGTCAGGGCAAGAGCGGCCCTAATGTTTAAAAGTAGGAAAGCCAGGTTGTTTCAGCAGGTCTTTAGTGCAGAATTTGTGGTAGAGTGTGTTCTGGAATCCTGGTCTATGGCTTTCATTTGCCAGGCAAAGAGCTCACACAGCTGTGTGGCAATGTGACCTAAGTAGAACTGGACTTTAGAATTAGGAGACTGAGCAGAAAAATACAGTGCCATGTGATGAGGGTCTGCACTAAGTTGGTTACAGTATGAGTAGAAGTGGAGTCAGTTGAAAGCTGTTTTACAGGCTGCCTAATAATCCTGTCTGAGAACAAAAGAGAGATGAGTGATGGGAAACAAGCTAGACTGACTAGAGGAACCTTCCAGCACACCTGGAAGGCAAAGTGAGACCCTTCCCCCTTATCCATAGTTTTGCTTTTTATATTTCAGTCATTTCATTGGTCATTGCAATTCAAAAATATTAAGTGGAAATTTCTAGATACAGATAATTCACAGGTTTTAAACTGCATGCCATTCTCAGTAGCACGGTGAAATCTTTTGCCATCCTGCTTGGGACATGAATCATCCCATTGTCCAGTAAATCCATGCTGTGTGTGCTCCCTGCCCATTAGGCAGTTAGTAGGCATTTTAGTTGTCAGGTAACTGTCACAGCATCGTAGTGCACGTGTATAAATAATCCTTAGTTTACTTAACAATGGCCTAAAGTGTGAGTGGTGACGTGAAGAATTTGGATATGCCAAAGAGAAGCGTGAAATGCTTCCAATAAGTGGAAAAGTGAAAGATCTCAATTTAATAAGGAAAGAAACAAAGTCACATGCTGAGTTTGTTGAGCTCTATGGTAAGAACAATCCTCTATGAAATTCATGCTAATTGTGCTGTCATACCTCAAACTTGAAAAGTTGTGGCTGCCATGCAAGATTAAGTGTTTAGTTAAGTTAGTTAAGATCATGGCAAATGCATTGAATTTGTGGTCCTGTACTATGTGTAGTTGAGGCATGTATTGGGAGTCTTGGAATTAATGCTCCATGGATAAAGGGGACTGTTGTAAGTACTTTTGTCTATTTTAAAGTCTAACTTGAAGTTTTTTAAAAAGTTAACTTTCAAATCTTATGATTGAGCAAGAAAACACTTTCTGATTTTCCTATTACTAGCTAAAGTGAAGACTAAATGTTGGTATATTTATGTTTACATTGTTCTTTAATTATTTTCCCATTGTTCTTTAATTCTTTTTTTAAAAATCACTTGATTTTTTAATAGTTTTATTAGTGTATTGTGCATTATATTTATACGTCATAGTGAGGTTCAGAGTGATACAGGCACACTTGCACGCAGCCCTTGGTGTTTTTCCTTCTGCAGCCCATCCCACTGCTCCCTCTTTCCTCCCCTCATCTTCATATATGGATATAGTGTTACTTGAACTAATTTCTTCTTAAGCCTCCTTTTCTCTCTCCCTCTTCTCCTCCCCCAAATCCCTTCACGTTTTACTCGTCTTTTTTTTCTCTCATTTATCTAAAGTCCATTATGTTTCCAATTTTCTTTCTTACTTCCACATATGAGAGAAAATATACGACACTTGACTTTGAGACTGGCTGACCTCACGAAATATAATATTCTGTTGTTTCTGCAAAGACTAGGAATGGAACCACCATATGACCCAGCTGTGTCACTCTTTGGCATCTTTTCAGAAGAATTAAAGTTAGAATACTGTGGTGATACATGCATACCCATGTTTATAGCAGCACATTTATAGTAGCCAAATTATGAACCAACCTAGGCATCCGTCCATAGATGAATGGATAAAGAAAATTGTGGTATATGCATACAATGGAATTTTACTCAGTCATAAGGAGGAACGTAATTATGTCATTTGCTCCTTAATTCTTTTAGCTTTTCTCTTAAGTTTAGATTAAAATATAGGCTTTTTTGTTCTTTCTTTCTCTCTTTCTTTCTTTCTTTCTTTTTTTTTTTTTTTCAGTACTGGGGATGGTACCCAGGGGCATTTTACCTCTGAGGTACACCCCCAGCCCTATTTTTCATTCATTATTTTGAAACAGGGTCTCACTGAGTTCAAAAGGCCTCACTAAGTAGCTGAGGCTGTCCATGAACTGCGATCCTCCTGTCTCAGCCTCCAGAATGCTGGGATTACAAGTGTGCATCACCACGCCTGGCTTAGTTCTGGTTTTTTGCTAGTAAAAATTTGGGGTAAAAATGGTGAGCCAGGTAACCAGTTCTAAGAAGTTATGCAAAGGTGTGCTGTATTATGTTCTTCATGCCTGTTTTAAGCCCTTTTGAGCTTGGCTTGAGCATCTTATTATCCAAGATGAGGTTTTTTTTATCGTGTTATGCTTAGCCTTTGTGTATTTTCATTCCTAATTTAGGGCTATATTAGTAAAGGGAGATTTGATTTTTAATCATGTGACCTGTTAAAGGCAATCTTTTTTTTTTTTTGGTGGTACTGGGGTTCCTGGAAGCCCTTCTACCTCCGGGCTACACTCCCACGGGCTATACTCCCAGACCTAGTTTTTAACTTTATGTGGAAACAGGGTCTCTTAAACCAGCGCGGCTGGCTCCGAACCAGCGCGATCCTCCTGTCTCTGCCTCCCAAGTGCGGGGATTACAAGCGTGCGCCACCACGCCCGGCATTAAAGGCAATCTTAAACTTCTGATTCTTTAGAGTGGACAATGAGGGATTTAACAAGATGAGAGAAAAGTGTCAAAGCGAGTGTTCTGTAATGATGTTGCTCATGTTTAAACCATCGACATTATGCTCATCTCTAAGAACTCTTCCACTAGGCACAAGCTTGTTCAGTTAGAGATAAAATGAACCTTTCTTTTGTGGTTATTTTTTCAAGAAAACAGGGTAACACATTTGATTTTGAATAGTACTCTTGGCTCTGGGTAGTTTATCTTTAGCCTCATTTCCCCCGATTTATAAAATGGAAAGTAGTTACCTTTACCTCCCAGCACAGCTGTGAAGAGTAGGTGAAAAGGTGAAATGAGATGGCACAGGCCAGAGTGCTCCTCAGCCCAGTCAGCGCACTGTGTGCTGCGCTCCTTCTTATTGCTGGAATCCAAGGAAGCAAAATTAAATAATGAGTGCCCTTTCATGAGAAGTTTTTATGTAAATATGTTTATTGGTTCTGTAGAATATAGAAAATGGAGTTGCTAATTCCAAACACCAACACATACAGGTGAGGCTATAATTAGTTATATTGCCAGGCAACAAAAAATTTCATGAATATGAAATATGGTGTTTTCATCTTAAAACTGTTGTATTTTTAAAATATATTTGTATTACCGTAAAAATTATTGATTATTACTGTTGATTTACAGAGTATTGTGACAGTCACATTTGAAGTACCAGGGAATGCAAAGGAAGAAAACTTAAATGTATTTATTCAGGTGGGTGTGTGTAACTTTTACTGATTAATAATTTATCAACTGTTTTGTTGCATAGTTGTTGCTATTAGCAGAGGTTGATCTTATTAAAATGTGTCACCTGATACAGAATCTCCTGTGGGAAAAGAATGTGAGAAACAAGGACCGCCACTGCATGGAGGTCATCCGGCTGAAGGTAGTGTGCAGCTTACCTTGCAGACTGTTGGGACAAAGTCCTTTTCTTGTCTGTTACATAAAAACCATATTTGGTTTTAAACAGCAACCCTGGTCTCAGTACAAGCAGCCCTTGTCTGCTCTCATTTTTATCATTTCCATTGCTGAAAAGGAGCTTTAGACGTCACTGCAAAAAGCATGATTTACTTGCACAGCTTCATTTAGTGTTGCAGCTAAAACAGCCTGTGTACTTTGAACTCGCAGACCCTGCTCTCTACTCCCAGGTGTTCTGAGCAGCTTTCTGGCCAGTGAGCTTGACTCTAGGGCACACAGATGGGTCACGTAGAGAAAGCTGTGTTTATTTTTCCAAGAGGGCTTCTTTTAAAAGAAAAAAAATGTTAAAAATTCTGCCACTGCTGAGCCTTGTGTTTCTTGATGTATTTGGCAGACACTAGACATTGTCATACTCTATACAAAGTTATGAAGGACTAGAATTCTTTTTTTTTCTATTTCATTTTTAATATAATTATTTGGTGCATTGTAAGTCTCACATAATGTAGTCCAGATGATAAAGACACGCATGCGTACAGCACTCGGGTAGCATCCCGGTGGCTGCCTCCCCCCCTCTCCTCTTCCCTGTACATGACTTGAGATTGGCATTAGTAATTTCACATATGTACATAGCATCCATCGCTCTCTTGGTGTTTCTCTCCATTATCTAAAAATCCCTCTTGTGTCCCAATTACCCACTAGCTTCCACACAAGAGAGAAGTTACTTTCTGTGACTGACTAATTTCACGTAATGTTCTCTAGGTCCATCCATTTTCCTGAAAATGACATAAATTTGTTCTTCTTTATTACTGAGTAGAAGTGCACTGTGTGTACATCCCATAAATTTGTAATACATTCATCTGTTGATGGACACCTAGGTCGGTTTCATAATTTGGCTATTAATTGTGCTGCTATAAACATGGGTATACATATATTACTATAATATTCTAATGTCAGTTTTTTGGGAAAGATACTCAGGAGTGGTATAGCTGGAGTATATGGTGGGTTCATTCCCATATTTTTAAGGATTCTCCATACTGATATCCATGGTGACTATACTCCCACTGGCAGTGTATTAGAGTTCCTATTTCTCCACATCCTCATCAGCATTTATAATTGTTTGACTTCTTTTTTTTTTTTGTTGTTAATTGGTGCCTTATAGTCTTAGATCTTAAAGGAATACAAGATTGTAGAGGCATACATGCACATATCACTCATTTAGCCCTTCCCCAATTCTCACCACACTCCCTCCCCCCTCCCTCCTTCTCATGTTTGGTTTACTGATTGAAATACTTGTAATATACATTAGGTATTAGGGAATTTCCCTTTTCCTCCTCCCACCCCTCAGGTTGCGTTATTTGCTCATCTAAGGTTTCTCCTTCATCTAGAGCTCCTCTTATGACCCCTTTTCTCCCTAGCTTCCGCATATTAGGGAGAGTTTTTGTGACTGACTAATTTCACTTAGCATAATGTTCTCCAGTTCCATTCATTTCCCTACAAATGACATAATTTTGTTCTTCTTTATGCTGAGTAAAATTCCATTGTGTACATATCCCCTAGTTTTGTAATCCATTCATCTGTTGATGGACATCTTGACTGGTTCCACAGTTTGGCTATGGTGAATTGTGCAGCTATGAACATAGATCTGCATGCATTAGTTTGGTAGTTTGGTTTCCATTCTTTTGGGTAGATACCGAGAAATGGTATTGCTGGATCATATGGTAGGTTTGTTCCCATTCTTCTGAGAATCCTCCATACTGTTTTCCAAAGTGTTTGCACTAATTTGCAATCCCACCAACAATGTATTAGAGTTCTCACTTCTCCACATCCTTGTCAGCAGTTGTTATTGTGTTTTGAATGACTGCCATTCTAGTAGGAGTTAGGTAAAATCTCAGGGTAGCTTTGATTTGCATCTCTCTGATTGCTAATGATGTTGAGAATATTTTGATACACTTATTGGCCATTTGCATTTCTTTCATTTCTCAGTGCTCTGTTCAAATTTATGCTGGTTTCTTTCTCTCGTCAAGATGTTCTCACAGAGAGAGATCGAGTGTCATCAGGACTGATACGCACTTCCCTTGGTTGCCATCTTCCTGGAAGTCTGTTGTTTGACTTCTTGATCACTGTCATCTGATTGGGGTTGCATGGAATCTCAGTGTAGTTTTGATTTGCATCTCCCTGATTGTTAATAATGTTAAACATTTTTCATGCATTGACCATTTGTGTTTCTTTTTTTTTCTGGAAGTGTCTATGTAGTTTAATTGCCTATTTCTTGATTGGGTTATTATTTTTAGTGTTAAGTCTTTAAGTTCTTTGTATATTAAACTAGAAGAATTCTTGTTCTGTGTTTGGAAACCCATTCATAGTCCTTGAAATATGTATATGTATATAATGTTACAAAAGGCGGGTTTTTTCCCCCCCAGGATGCAGTAGTTCGTAAGGGAAGCTTAGCCAGTCCGCAGTCATTTTAAATGAGTGTCTACTCTTGTCGGTTCACAAATGTGCATACAATTTTTATTAGTGCATAGACTCTTTTCTGCTAGTGGCTGACTTTCTAGGGTTGCTAGAATGACAGAAGTTGAGGCTATGCAAAAACTATTTAGATTTGGGTTTCTTCTTTCCCTGTGCTGGCTCTCCCTGGGATTGGCTCTGCTGAATAACAGGTGGACCCAGTCTACTCCACATCACTCCCACTCAGAGGAACCAAAGCAGTTTCTGTTGCTGCTGCTTTATGGTGGCAATGCCAGTCAGCATTCCATGACTGGCAGAGTATATTTCTTCCTGTAACTGCATTTTATCCTACAGTAGTAAATGCAGTAGCCACCCAGAAGAACAACAGTTTGGGCGTTTACACTAATGCTGCCACTGTGTAGTTCCATGACTTGTGTGGGAGCCTCTTAGTTTGGATTTTATTCTTATATGTGTGACAGTGTTTCAGCAGGTGTCTTCAATACTGTCAACACTGAGTGATGCTGGGACATCATAGCCTTCCTTCTTTTTGCTGCTACAAATAATTAGTCATTTGGTAATCACCATGCTTACAATGTTAACACTAGTAATATCTGATGTTTCATAACTTTTATATAATTAACAAAAAAAATGATGCTTATATGGTTTTCTCCAAGGAGTTTCTTATTACAAAAATTCAAATTTAAAAATTAGAAATAAAATTCAACACAGGAAAAGAAAAACTGTAAGGAAATATAACCAAAATAATTAATTATACCAAAATTACACAAAATTGTGTGGTAGGAGTGACTGAGTAGCTTGTCTCCTACCTTTTTTTATTATTTTATTTCTAGGGGCATTCTATCTCTGAGCTATATTCCCAGCTATTTATTTTTCTTTTATTGGAAACAGGGTCTCACTAGGTTGTGAAGGCTATCCTCATCCTGCAATTCACCTGTCTTTGTTTCCCAAATACTGAAATTACAAGCACATGCCACCAGGCCCAGCTTCTTATAATTTTTAAACATACAGGTAATATAACAAATACGTGTAACAAAAACTATTTTAGAGACATTTATCTCCACTGCAGGTGGTTTATTAGATCATTTGGTCCTTTTTCTTGGCAAATCAATATAATACAAATTTTAATCCAGATGAATATCATAGCCTTATTTTATCATTGTCTATTTATTGCATTCTATTTCCAGAACAGATTAACTAATTGTCTGAATCCTATAACTTCTTGAATTTTCCTAATAATTTTGCTTGTAATCAGAATAATCAATAGGATATGTGGTATAGAACATACATCATTATTTTGTTGTTTTTTGCTATGATAACACTAAAAGATCATCCTGATTACATGTATTAATTATATCATTAAAAATATTTAAAAAATAGTATATATACAAAACAACTTTTAAAAAATTGATGTTTTAAAATAACTATTTTCAGTGCACAAATAATTGGAATTAAATAATTTTCCCTGTTTTCCTATGAGTTTGTATTTGGAAAAATAATAGCAAAAATTAATTTACTCACATCAGTGTACTATTTCTGCAGTCAACTTTGAGCTGAAGCTGACTGGTCGTTCTCCTTTGGGCAGGGGCTGGTGTCAGTCAAAGACAAGCCACAACAAGTGATTGTCCAAGGTGTCCATGAGCTCTATGATCTGGAGGAGACTCCAGTGAGCTGGAAGGATGACACTGAGAGGGTCAATCGACTCGTCCTTATTGGTAAGTGACACAGGACAAGCTTTCTAAAGTAAAGATCCAAATAGGATTAATGTGCTACTTAAGCAGCATTAACCACCCAGGTCCTCTTTTGTAACTAAATAAGCATATGATTAAAACTTTGTCTTAATTATATGATAGCATTCATAAGAACTTACGAGGACTTTCACTCTTCATACAATTTTACAAAAGTTTTTAAGCACCAATTTGGTTTTGAAACTTTAGAGAGTTAAAGGAATCACTCAATTACTAAAGTTTTTTTATAAATTTCTGAAGATCATCAAGCATTTAATAATGTGGAATTGATGGGTGACCTGTCATTTTTATAAGCATGATATAATTGTACTGTTTTGTTTACAGGCAGGAACTTAGATAAGGATATCCTTAAACAACTATTTATAGCTACGGTGACAGAAACAGAAAAGCAGCGGAGAGGACATTTCAAAGAAGATCAAGTTTGTTCATAACACTAGAAGCATTTCTTATCAAAAGGATTGTATAATAATATAAGCAAGAATACATTTTCTATTGGGTATATTTCAATCATCTGTTCTTTTTATTCCATTATAAAATCCAATGTACTTAAGATAATATTTATTTTATAGAATATATAAAATTTAGCAAAACAGTATTATAAAACATTTGACATTCATGTAATAAAATATAATATCCTTGGAGCTTTTGTGTATGTTTTGTTTTTTGAGATGAGTGTTTCACAAAAATTTCTTTTGTAATTTGTTTTGAAGTTTATATATGCTGAATTTCTTACTCATTGTTTATATAATAATGCTACAACTTTTTTCAGCATTTTCATTTTTTCTTAGAACTTCAAATGATTGAAGAGCTACAATGATTATTGTTATTAATAAAAATTTTTAAAACATACTGTCATTCTTTTCATTAAATGAAACAAGATACTGTTGTCCCTAGGGATTTAAAAGGTATAAGAAATTTGAGTTAGAGAAATTAAACCATTTCTTATTTATGATCAATGCCAAGCCTTACCAGTAGTCAGTGTAATGAAATTTCAGCCATCTTTTTTGTAATTTATGTAGAAGATTCCAATTGTAGTATTTTTAAGTAAATTTTACTACTGGTATTGAATTATCTTAGTTATCCTTCACCTCTAATTTTCAGTATAAGATAAAAAGTTAAGAGGTATCAGATAACTACAGACAGCTATTGATAGTTTAATAATCTGCATCTAAATCATTGGTGTATAAGTATTTAGTGACTCAGTTTCCTTCTGTTCCTACTAAAAGCTAAGTCAACGTAACTACTCAAATTGTAAGAGAAAAGCATAGATGAATTTAATGAAAATTTTTTCCAAACTAATAGTTGTTAGTACCACAGAAAGCTAATAAAATGGCTTTTGAAAAAGAAGCAACATCTGTATGTTTTGAATGATTATTATACTCAGAGGCAGAAAACTAATTGGTTAAATTGTCTCAAGTCGGTTATTGATTTGAATTCTTTTGGGTCTACCAGTGAGGTTGTTCATCTGCTCTTCCTTTTGTTTTGTACTTTTAAAATATACCTTTTTAAATTGCCTCTTGATTGAGGGTCAGCCTGGTAAAGAGATAGGTTCATGCCTTTCTGTCTTCCCTGTCAGTGCATTAACAGGGAGTGAGCCAGAAAGGACCTCCAAGTAGCTCAGTCCTTGTGTTGGGTTCCTAAGCAGACTCGGGGGCTTGTAATTATCATCCCTTCTTTCTACTCAGAGTTCTTTTATTTAATGCTTTGCTTCAATAAAATATATAGTATTTTGATTTTTAAAGAGTCTTTTAGGGCTGGGAGTGTAGCTCAGTGGTACAATACTTAGGTAAGGCCCTGGGCTGGATCCCCAGACCACCAACAAAAAAGGCAAGCAAAAAAGTTTTGAGTTTGGGGTTGTAGCTCAGTGGTAGAGCCCTGGGTTTACTCCCAATACCAAATAAATTTTAAAAATAGAGGATTTTAAAATTCATCTAGGAGTGAATTCATTTGAATCGCTCCCCCCCCCCATGCCATTTCTGAATGGCACGGGGCTTTAACTGTCTTCTGTATTTCTCTCTTTTTAATAAACTTCTTTAAATCCTAAAAAAAAAAAATAATCTAGGCTTCTGGGTAGAAATGGTATAAAAGCATTTTCCTAGGTCTTTAATCTCTATATTATGAATTTTGAAGGCATTTGTCAACAAAGTAAAGCTAAAAAGTTCTTAAACTAATGATTGACTGATTGCTGGTACTGGGAATTGAGTCCACGGGCCTTCCATGTCTGAGCTAGAGCCGCAACCCTATTTTATATTTTATTTTGAAATAAGGCCTCCCTAAGTTGGTGAGGTTCTTGGTAAATTATAGAGGCTAATTTCAAGTCTATGATCCTCCTGTCTCAGCCTCCCAGGTACTGGGATTATAGGCATGCTTCACTGTGCCCCACTTATCAGTACTTTATGTGTTAGAGGCTTGGTCTCTTTCTATGAATTAAAAAATCATTTCCTTTGAATTACTTGGGTAGGTGGGAAAACCATTTTTGGAGATTATTTTGAAAGGACTTTCCCACATCTAGAAATGCCTTACATTAGTGAGTGGGGTGATATGAAAAGAAGTGAGTTCAGCCTTTCAATGTCTAGCAACTCACTCTCCTTAAATGAGAAAATGTTGTTTTTTGATAATGAGTCATAATTTTAGATTTTTTTTTTTGGTGGTACTGGGGTTCCTGGAAGCCCTTCTACCTCTGGGCTACACTCCCAGACCTATTTTTATACTTTTTTTAAATTTGGAAACAGGGTCTGTTAAGCCAGCGCATCTGGCTTCAAACCTGCGCGATCCTCCTGTCTCTGCCTCCCAAGCGTGGGGATTACAAGCGTGCGCCACCACGCCCACCTTACTTCCCATTTCTTCTTACTCTGTCTGCCACACCTTTTTTTTATTTCTGTGTAGATTTGTCTATTTAGAATCCTCTCACTAAGCATGTATCTAGGGTCCACCCAGGTTGTAATTGTGTGTGTGTGTGTGTGTGTGTGTGTGTGTGTGGTGTGTATCAGTGCCTCATTCCTTTTTATTATTATTATTTTTTTTTTGGGTGGTACTGGGGCTTTCTACCTCCAGGTTATACTCCCAGACCCATTTTATATTTTATTTGGAAAAAGGGTCTCACTAAGTTGCCAAGAGCCTCACTAAGTAGCTGAGGCTGACTTCGAACCTGCGCAATCCTCCTGTCTCAGCCTCCCAAGCGCGGGGATTACAAGCGTGCGCCACCACACCCGGCGTAAGAATATATATTTAAAGAAAAGTTTTAGATTTGCAGAAGATTTGAGCAGATAGTACAGTCTTCCCCTTGTGTAAACACACTTATCTTACAATGGTATGGTATATTTGTTACAATTAGCCAATCAGTGTTGATACCTTATTAACTAAGGTCCGCAGTTTAGTACCTTAGTTTTTGCTTTTATAAAAGTTTTTGTTTTTTAAAAAAATAACCTTTTTCTGTTGGAGAATCCCATCCAGGAGAGCACTTTACATTTAGTAGTTATGTCTCCTTAGACTCCTCTTGACTGACAACTTCTTAGACCTCTCTTGATTTGATGCCTTTGAAAGTTTTGAGGAATAGCCAACCAGATACACAAGGTGTTTGTCTATTTGAATTTGATATTTTTCTCATGCTTGGGATTTTTAGGAGAAAAACCAAAATGCCATTTTCATCACAGCCTATCAAGGGTATGTGTTCTCAATATGATCCATGACTGTGCCGCCTTGACACCTGGCTCAAGTTGTGGTTGTCACGTTTCTCCACTGGGAAGGGTTACTCCTTTCCCCTGTCACACTGACTCTTTGGAAGGAAATCACATGCATGGCCCACATGTAGTGGGAATTATACTCCACCTCCTTAGGACAGAGTATCTACCTAATTTATTTGAAGATCTTCCGTAAGGAAGATTTCTCTCAATTCCCCCATTTATTGATTAGTCATAATTTTTAATCACGTGGATACACAGATATCTATTTTATACTTTGGGTTGTACGCAAATACCACTTTATTTTGTTACTCAAATTGTCCCTGCTTTGGCCATTGGGAGCTCTTTTAGTTGTGTGTTGGTGCTCCTTTGGATACACACCCACTAATATGGGAGTTTCTATTTTGTTTTGGAGCACATCCTTACATCCTTTTGTTTGTAAATAACCAAAATCACCATTGGTGTTGAATTTAGGAAAACTAAGAATACCGCCCCCACCCACTTTCCCAGGCAATCTGCTTCCTATGCTTATAGAAGTGTACTTCTCTAGCAGGGGGCGGAGGGGAGGCAGCAGGTTAAATAAGACACCTGTCCCAGCCCTTCTGGAGCATAGTATATAAGATCACACAAATAGTCATTGGGAGATTGGGATTCAAACAAATCTCATTTTTCCCCGTACTTCAAGTTGCAGGTAACTAGAGTCTTAGGGGTAAAAGCCTTAGGAGTAGAGGATAAAGCTTGACAAAAAGACTTGCAAGAAAGCTGTTCTATAAAATTTATCCTGAAAGGACTAGCTACTTTAAACTACTTCTAATCATAAAGTTATGAAACTACTTTTGGGGGGTATATTTTCCCCTTGTAGTTAGCTTCTGATTTCTAACTACTTTGTTCTTCTTCGAGATTGTTTTGGGTATCTAGAGTCCATATTCCATATCAGGATAGATTTTTTCTGAGAAATAAATAAATAAATGTATGATAGCTTCACCTAAAAAAAAAAGAAAAAAATATTCTCTGGTAAGAAAGAAAGCAAAAAGAAATATTGAACTGTTATCTTTTAGTCATCAAAAGCTTGGTATCAGACAAATGAAACTGTTTTGTGAGATTATCATTAATATTGGATAAATTGCTATAAAACTAGATGTCAACCACTAAGCCAAGCATGGGAAGGAGGGATGGGGAGGGAACGGGGTGGGGATCGGGTAGGGGCTAACTGGGCGATGTGTGCATGTATGTCTACAAAAGTATTTTCTTTATACCATTATGATGTATGAATACATTGCACCAATAAAAAATAAAAAATAAAATAATAAAAAGTCAATACTATTAAGAAAAAGAAAATAAACATTAGCAATCACTGTAGTGGAAGTATATTGTTTTGTAAAAAATCCATCCTTGTCTTTACAGTTGTGTGTTGTCTTATGTGTCTTTACGTGGAGATGTTGATATAAAAGGTGTTTCTTACTGTGAGCCAGACGTTAAAAGAACTGCGCCCATAACAATGCTAGTATACTTAACCTTTTTCTATACATTCGAGTCAGGCAGAGCCTTTGGGGGAGCTCATGTGGAGGGTAATAGAACGAGACTCCTCTTGGGCTGGGGCATAGAGTTAGAATATTAAAAATAATTCAGCCACCGGGCGTGGTGGCTTACGCTTGTAATCCCCGCGCTTGGGAGTCAGAGGCAGGGGGATCACAGGTTCGAAGCCAGCCGCGCTGGTTTAAGGGACCCTGTTTCCAAATAAAAAAGTATAAAAATAGGTCTGGGAGTGTAGCCCGGAGGTAGAAGGATATCCAGGAACCCTAGTACCACCAATATAATAATAATAATAATAATAATAATAATAATAGTAATAATCATCTGTCCGTTTTGTATGAAGACAGAATTCATCAATGGAAATGGGTGATCGGCCATCTAGGAAACACGAAAACATTCTTTTACTGTTTTCTTTTTTTTTGTCTTTATTTATTTCTTACAAACATTGTATTTCAGATCTACAGGGAGCCCGGATGTCAAGGTAGACTTAGGTCGTTATTGAATATCACAAGTTCCCACCTCGTTTTTATTTACACAGTTTTAAAAGCGGGTCCACAGAGCCTGGGCGGCGCGGGCTAGTTAGTGGGCTGCTTAAACCCCAAGAGCGCAGCATCCTCCCCGGGAGCAGGATGGGAGGAGGGGGCTGCAAGCGGTGGACCCTGATCATTGGACTGCGTCAGGGGGGCAGTGGCACCACTCCGAGGTGGGGTTGAAGAACGTATAAAGGGGGCAGGCCATCACACAGGGTCAAACCAAAGGCAAGGCGCCTTTCTGCCGTGGTGTGGGGAAGAAGAGCTTCTTACAGCACTGTGGTCTCGGGCCGCCCGCCCAGGCCAGGCCAGGTGAGCATCCTCGCTGCGGGACCTGGTCCTCCATGAGCGCACCTCGGGCTGAGCGCCTTTGCGCCACCCCGCAGCCCGGCCTCCGAAGCTCGGATGGAGAGGAGGGCGAGATCGACGTCCTGGGAGAGGAGGAAGATGAAGAGGAGGAGGAGGAGAAAGACGGGGAGGCGGAGAGGAGCCCTGGGAGGCGGGAGCCGCGGCGCCAGCGCGGGCCGCAGGGGGCGCGGCGGGGCCCGGGGCGCACGGAGCGCGATGGCCCGGGCAGCGCCGGCGACTTTGGGCGTAAGTTCAGGGCCCCGGCGCGGGTCGCGGCGGCCTCCGGGGACGCGCCGCCGCCGCCCAAGCCCCCCTACTCCTACATCGCGCTCATCACCATGGCCATCCTGCAGAGCCCGCACAAGCGCCTCACGCTGAGCGGCATCTGCGCCTTCATCAGCGGCCGCTTCCCCTACTACCGCCGCAGGTTCCCCGCCTGGCAGAACAGCATCCGCCACAACCTCTCGCTCAACGACTGCTTCGTCAAGATCCCCCGCGAGCCCGGCCACCCGGGCAAGGGCAACTACTGGAGCCTGGACCCCGCCTCCCAGGACATGTTCGACAACGGCAGCTTCCTCCGCCGCAGGAAGCGCTTCAAGCGCCACCGCGCGCCCCAGGGAGGTCCCCTGCACGCCCCGCCGCCGCCGCCCGCAGCGCCCGGCCCCCTGCACCGCCCGGGCCCCGGGCTCCCGCTGCGCTCCCCCGCGGGGGCCGCCCCCGGGAGCAGCCCCTGCGCGCCGCTGCACCCGCTCCCGCTCCGCCGCCTGCTGCTCCCCGGCCCCGAGGCGCCACCGCTGGACCCCCAGCCTTGCGAGCAGGGCGAGGGCCGGGCGTCGCGGCCTCGGGGCGGATGCACCTCGTTCAGCATAGACAGCATCATGCAAGGGGTCCGCGGCGGGGGCGCAGGGGCGGCGCACACTCTGCCCCCGATCCCGTGGAGCTACTGCCACCTCCTCCAGCGCCAGGCCTGCCTGTTGCAGCCCCCGGCCGCGGCCCCTCTGCTGCACGTGTCGGCCGCCACCGCCGGGACCATCCTGCAGCAGCAGCAGCAGCAGCTCGTCTGTGGCAGCGCCATCTGCTCCCCCAGCAAAGGCGCGCTGCTGGGCCAGCACCTGCACCTGTCAGCGGTGGCCGCGCTGCTCAGGTGTCAGCCCCAGGCAGAGGGCTCGAGGCTGACGTCTCCGGCCATCCCTGCCCGAGGCGCAGAGGGGACCTCGCCGGCCTTTTAAATGGCTCCCACGTCCGGCTCCCGGGGCGACTCCGCCAGGCGCACCTGGAGCCAGGGGGCGCCGCGGACCCAACCGCCCAGCGCCCCGCCCCGCCCCGCTGAAAGTGTGCGTCTGACTCCCGCGGCCCAGCAGCAGCTAATATCTGTTCGTTGCAAATAAATAAAAAGGAGCAGTGGTTTTCTGTTTTCCCTAAAAACAACTGGAAGGTCGTAACTTAGTGGGTGTGGGGGTCGACTCTCTCCTTTGCTTTACCCGCCTTGAGTGGTGGCTTCCACGGTTTTTCCGATTGGCACATTGAACGTGAGTGGGGTACTTTGCTCTGGTATCAAAAGAGAGAGAGAGAAACGTACATTCCTCCTGCTTCCCATTCTAGGACTGCAAATATTCTCAAATTCAGTGCAAAATGCTTATGCTCTCTGTGTCTTCCTGAAATCGATACATAAAATGATAGAATTTTAACTTTAGAACACTCATTTCGTATGTGTGTCTGATGTGCCATGTTTTATCGGGAAATGTTCAATTAAGCCTGGCTATACTGATTAAATAAAATGTGAAATCACCACATTACATCGTTCATTTTCTGCGACATCTCATTATTTGTTTAAATGGAACTTTTAACATTTCGGTTCATTCTTTGCAATTAAACAGTATGTTTAGCCAGGCGTGGTGGCGAACACCTGTAATCTCAGCATTTGGGAGGTGGAGACAGGAGAATCCTGGTTCCCTGCCAGCCTCCACTACTTAGTGAGGCCCTTTGCATCCTAGTGAGACCCTGTTTCAAAATAAAGAATAAAAAAATAGGGCTGGGGGTGTAGCTTGGAGGCAGAATGCACCTGATTTCCACCCCCAGTACCGCAAAACAAAACAATTCGTTTTCGCAATTCGTGTTAATTATGGATTTCAGACAACTGTTGTTCATATGACTTTTAGAAACTCCAAATACAGGTTGAACAACTTTTACCTCTTAAAATAGGAGATTTGGTGTTTACAGAGCCTCTAGAAGAAAAGGAATTTGAGGAGATGTAAGCGTATTCTCCATTTATTTCCCATTTCTTTGACTTTTCACGGAATAATTTGGAGCACAATTTGAGGTCCATTTCGAGGATAGTATCCATTTATTCCAGGAAAATAAAAGGACATATACATTAAAACACTAAAATTTTCAAAGCTTTTTTCTTAAAAGTTAATTTCTGAAGGGATTGTGTAACCATTACTTGGCTTCAGGTGAATTAATGGGTTGTGAATCCCCAAAGAAGGCCAATGTCGTTTTGAGCCCAGCTTTGAGCCCAGCTCTCCTGCCTCCCTCCCTCCCTCCTTCCCTCCCTCCCTCCCTTCCTCCCTACCTTCCTTCTGGCACTGGGATTGAACCCAGAGGTTTTCTACCTCCAAGCTATACTTTAAAAATTTTTTCCCAACCCTTTTAAAAATTTTAAACCAGATGCCAGGTGTGGTGGTGCACACTTATAATCCCAGTGCTTGGGAGGCTGAAACAGGAGGATCGAGGATCGCACATATTCGAAGCCAGCCTCAGCTACTTAGTGTGGCCCTCAGCAACTTAGTGAGACCCTGTTTGCAAATAAAGTATAAAATAGGGCTGGGGGTGTAGCCTGGAGGTAGAAAGCCCCGGGTTCTACCCCCCCCAATACCACAATTAAAAAAAAAAACAACAGGATCTCACTAAGTTGCCGAGAGCCTCCTTAAAATTGAGGTGGCTGGCCGGGAACCCGTGATCCTCCTGTCTCAGGCCCACACGCAGGCCTGGGCCACCTATATGTTTCTTAAGAATCTTATTCCAGGAGGCTCTGAGCGAAGCCAGAATGCAGGTGAAAGTAAGTCTGTCCCCCAGATCTACTCCCTACTCTTAGCTGTGAAAACCTCAATTCAGGAGGGAGGGAAAACAGACACATTTTTACAGCCTTTTAACGGGCAGGGTTTTTGTTCCAGCTTCTCAGCTACACTCCATTACTTAGATTTTTTCCTGCCCTGCCTGTGGTCTTTGTCCCCTCTAGCGTGCATGCTCAGGGCATTTTGGAACGTTACGGAGCCCCACCCTTGGTAGTTGCTGGGACTTTGTATTAAGTGCCTTGGCAGGTGCAACAACCCTAGAGTCAGGAATAGACCCCCGGGGATCAAACCTGGCGGGTCTCAGGTAGAATAAGAACTGGAAACAAAACTAGAGCAAAGGGTCCAGTTTTATCCCAAGTTCTCAGCCGGTTCATGGCTCCAATTCCTTTTTGCCTTTCGTGGGAAAACGTCTCCGGCCCGTCTTCCTTCTGGTATTCAGTTAAGAAAGGGCCTCCTTTGGCTACAGCCAGCAGCTGAACCCCAAGCTGAGGGCCTCCGGGGCCCTTTGCGCCCTTTGAATTTCCTTCCTTCTCTCGCAGGAACAAGACCAGAACCAGACCAACAACCACGACTGAGGGCCAGAGCCGGCCACCAGGCTCCTAATTTCCCCCTAGTGAAACATGTCTAAAGATGACTTTACAAAATCAAAACAAAACAAAGCCAGTCAGTGGCAGATAAAAATTAAACGTTCTTCAGTTAAGCCTGGCGCCTCGGATCCAGGAGGCTGGAGGCGCAGCCACTTGGGGAATGGGGTCGGGCCTTTGGGTGCGACCCGCCTGGGGCCGCCGTGTGGTCACCGATGAGAACCTACCCAAGAACGCCAGCCCCCGGGCTGACGGCGGGATGGTCCCCGGGGCGCGTCTGCTTGGGTAGGGGACCAGGCTCCGCCCGCAAGAGGCTGCAGCTCCGATCCCGGGCTCGCTGTCTGGACGCCCCGGGCCTCTTAGAACCGGGCTAAAAACTCCTGTAAGAGGGGTTGAGAATCCCGTGGAGTCTCGGCAGAGGTCGAGGGTCTTCTGGACGGGCTGACTCGGAGGTCTCCAGAGCTGCCCCCGGGGAAGGGCCGAGCCAGAGTCTGGGGCGGGGGCAGTCAGCAGGCTGGGCCAGAGACAGCTAGCTCCCTGTCCTGCCCGCCATGGTTAACGCGCTAGCGATTGCCAGCGCCTCACCCCATTCCCCTGCTCCTAGTCGGCCGGGCTCCGGATTCTCCTTTAACGGTCCCAGCTCTCAAGGAGTTGAAGATACTGGGACCGTCCATTTTACAAATAAAGAAATTGACAACTAAGAAATTAAAGTAGCCTGGCATTTCTAACCACTAAGCCCACGTGCGCCAGCGACTTTCTTCTGCCCGGGCCTCCCGGGGGTCGCAGAGGCAGAGGCGGGCGAGGACTGGGCCCACGCTCGCCCTCCCGGCTAAGCCCCCAGGACCCCCAGGCCGGGAAGCGCATCCCTCTGCTGGAAACCCGCGCTGAAGGCTGTGCGCGGCGAGTTCCCCGGCTCTGCGCCCAGTGTCCCTTCGGAGGGACCCGAGGAGCCGCCAGGCCACCCCACCCCCGGCCCACGCGGAGCTAGAGCGCTTAGCCGAAGATAGCCCCGGAGGAATCAGAAGACAGGCCCGTGAGTTTTTCTTCCCGGCGTGATTTTTGCTGTTTTCTCCCTAGTGGTCCCCAAGAATCCAGGCGCCCCGCATAGGAGGCGACCCCGATGCTTCCCGGCCACCAGGCCGCCCTGTCCGCGAGGAGCAGCTCCTGACCCCGGCAGCCGAGTCAATCTCGCCCGAAACTTCACTCTGAGCTCAACCTCGCGCCCGCGACCGCGCAAAATGTGTCAGGGGGGCCGACGGCAGAGATCTGCACCGAGGAGTGAGGGGTGAGAGGGTCCCTTAGTTCACTAGGTCCGGGTCTCCCGGGGTGGGAGTGGAGGTGGGGCTTCTGCAAAGGAGAAAAGAAAAAGCCGGGAATCCACCCACTGAGGTCCGGGTGGAGGCGGCTGGCAGAGCGCGGCTCCAGGCTGAGGAGTCTGTCCCCATCTGCAGCGGAGGTAACTTTCCACCTGCCCCAAGTTGTGTATTGAGAATTCAAACTGAGCAGTACATGCTTGGACACTGGAATGTAGCTAACGATTCAGGAATCTCTTTCATTTCTAGACTAAGTCAGAACTTCTGTTTCTTTCGTTTTTATTTGGATTCATTAAAAAAAAAACTAGAGAAACAGCAGGCACTAGGAGAAAATAATTGAATCAAATAGCGATAAAAAGCCAGAGGTGATGGGTATTCCTGTATCCCAGTACTTGGGAGGCTGAGGGAAGACTATGACAGGTTCTAGACCAGCCTCAGCAACCTAGAGAGACCCTGCTTCACGGCAAAAGCTAAAAAAGCTCAGAGGTAAAATGCCCTGGGTTCAATATTCCGGTACCACACACACAAAATAGAACTTCCAAAACAAATGGTGTATAAGGTTTTACCCATTTTACTACACTTCATTGAAACTGTAGGTGACTCACTTATCGCAGCATTTGGAGAAAATGTCAACAAACTTTTCTATAGTAACATCTGATTACAGTCAAAACTGTCATTTTACAGTTATTTCTACAAAAAAAATAGATCAGTCTTAACAGCTGTCTTGTCATATTGGCACTGACCTTGTTTAAATGGGTATTAAGAGATCAATGATTTCATATACACCACTAGCTGCAAAGAATGTACATAGGTGAGAGTTAAAAATACCAAAATTTACTCCCCACCCCCAAATAAGAAGAAGTAGAAGTCGGAAAAGAAATAAAAAGATTTGAGAATCCACTATGAAACTCAGGTCAGCCTCAGTCTCCATTGCTCAGTTGCCGAACATTGTCAAGGTTTATTTGGGAGCAGCAGTTATGACTGCGCCAATAAAGCAGTCGAGATTAAAGGAAATACAAGGAATTTCCTTTTCTTTAGGTACTTGATTTTGTTATATACAGCTGTGACTATATGTACATACATATTTATGACCCAAGGTTCCTAAAATTAAGGTGATTGTTACTGAGTCAACCAATGTTTGTGGAGTAAGATACATTGTGCCATATTTCAATGTTTATTTTTCTTTAGTTTTTATAACTTTTTTTTTTTAGGTACTAGGATGGAACCCAGAGGCATTCTACCTCCAAGATACACCTCTATCCCTATTATTTTATTCTTCATTTTGAAACAGAGTCTTACTAAATTGTGGAGCACCTCACTAACTGAGACTGGCCACATACCTTTAATTCTCTTGTCTCAGCCTCACACATGCTGGGATTACAAGTGGGCTTTTAAAACTAATTTTTTTTCTTGTGAGTCTGAGGATGAAACTCAGGGGCATTCGACCTCCGAGCTACACCCCCTACCCTATTTTTTTATTCTTTACTTTGAAACAGGGTTTCGCTAAGGTGAGGAGGGCCTCACTAAGTAGCTGAGGCTATTGCAAACCATGATCCTCTGGTCTCAGCCCTACCCCCGCCCCCCATACTCCCAATGCTGGGATTACAAGCCTGCCCTGCCACGCCCTGCTAACACTCATTTTTAAAAGAAAATGTTTAAACATATGCAAATGTGGGGAGGGATTAATCTGTAATAATTATTTTGCATCATAATGTATTATAGTTTAGCCCTTCACTGGGCCAACCTGTTTCATCTTTGCTATGGGACAGTCCTTTTCCCACTCGGTTGCTCTTTACCAATTTCAAGATATCCTAACATGTTATCCATAAATGTTTTTGAATATTTCCTAAGAGATAAAAATTCTATCAATTTAATCACATTGTTATTATCACACCTAAATAATACATTAATAGCATCATTTATCCCAACAACATTAAAATATCAATTGTCTCGAAATGGTTTTTATTTAAAGGTGGTTTGTTTGAATTAGAATGCATGTTGGGATTGGTTGGGAAGTCTCAAGTTTCTTTTAGGCTTCCTTAATTCTCTTTTTTTTCCTTGCATTTTTGAATGTTTGTCCTGAAAAAATTTGACATTATAGATTTTTTGGCTACAGGGAATATTTTTATGGCAAGATATCCCCAGAGTTAAGGTCACTTATTTAGTCTTGAAAATGTTAGCACATAGTAGTACTATTTGTAGAGGGGCAAGCATGGGCCTGGGAAAACTTATGTGACATTTCCCTAAGTGTAAACATAATCTTTTCTTATAAATTTAAAAAATAGATGGCATTTTTGGTGTATTTATAGAAACAAAATTAGCAAGCAAATATTTCATTTAAAACTCTGAATTTAGGTTCATTTTTGTGAGAACAGAGCTCTTTATGCCTTTAAATATTTTTCTTGAAGATTCAGAGGCAGTTTACTCTTCAGACTTTTATATTTTATATTTTAGAACATAAAAGCTAAAATGTCTTATGTTTCAGTGAGAATTATGTTGTTTTAGGAGTAGATTAATAGCACAGATTCTGTGCTTTTGAAAAAAATCATTTTAGGATAACTCTAAATTAAAGAGAAACAGGATATGAAGGAAATTAGATTGAACAGAGAACAAGTCACTTGACTGTGAGAATTAAATTTAATAAAAATCGACAATGGCTATTTTTTGTTCCGCATTACTTATATGAATATGCATACTAGATATAAAATTTCCATTTCCATTCTTCATTGTACATTGGACTTCTATGATTTCATTTGTCTCATTCTTTAGTTATTTGCAGGATTCTGTGCCACAACTATCTGGAATCTTTGGAAAGTAGAAGACAAATTGTATTAATCTTTGTATCTCAATTCCTGATACCCTCTTAAAAATATGCAGACAAATTCATTGAATTATGTTGTACCTATCATATTGGGACATGTATAAATGACACACACACATATCTATATCTATATCTATCTATCTATATATATCTTATCAGTAGATCTAAATATTGCTCAAATTAGCAATGTTAATGTTCAGAAAGTATTATTCATCTGGAACAAAGAGATTTTAGAAAAGGCTGGAATGGTATGTTGTCAAACTCTATTTTAATTAATAGGTTACACTCCTTAACAATTTAGTACCTGTTTGGTAAGCAGCTGATATTTTAGGTAAAGTTGTTGGATGTTTTCTGTTTGCTTATTTTTCTGATTTGCTACATTAAACACAATGTCACATCGCATATCATATTTGTGCATAATATATGCAAATATATTTAACAAATAAATATATATTGACATTTAATAGCTTTGAAGCTTTAATTCTAGAATTAAATTTTTAAATTTCTGTTGAAACTATTTAGATACCTACAGAAAGAAATAGATTTTGTTTGCTAAAATAAAACTTAGACTTTTAGCTGGGTGGTGGTACATGCTTGTAATACCAATACCTGGGAGGTTGAGACAGGAAGATAGGGTTTTCCTTGCCAGCCTCAGCAACTTAGCAGGACCCTCTGTAACTCAGTGAGACGCTGTTTCAAATGAAATAGAGCTGACCGGGTAGCTCAGAGGTAGAATGCCCCTAAATTCATTCCTCAGTACCACAAAACAAACAAATAAAACATTTTAGACTTTTCTGTTTCCTTGGGGACTAATCCAGTCCCAAGGGTGGAAGATGGTGAGGACCGAGTCTCTGAATTAAATCGGTGTGGTGTGCATTCCACCTCTGCTGCGTACGAGCTCTGGGACCTTGAGCAAGCCAATCAACCTTTCCAAGTCTCAATTTTCCCAACTATGTAATGGTAGTAATTATAGGCTTCACCTTATAGGGTCATCTAAAATAATGCATGCAAAGTGCCTAGTGCAACACCTGGCATATGCTCTAGAAATGTCAGCCATAAATGAGTAGTGATAATAACTATACTATGTCCATCAAAGTGGGTGGAATCTCACCTGACACCTGTTTCTGTTGTGTCTCAGCCTTCACATGGTGGGCGTCTTTAATTTCCTGCCACACAGGCTGGTATTCAGGGCATGCTACTCCTGTCAGAAGGTTCCCAATGCTAGGTACGTTTAATTCAACCTCTGATGTGAGGGACAAACCGTGTGCGCCATCGCTTTCCAGGACAGTGGGATCTTTCAAGAGTGCTGTCTCTGCTTACAGAGATTTGCCCTTGCCTAACACTGAATCTCAACAGAATAATGTGATAACAGCTGTAAAATGAAAATCCACATATATAGAAAAACAGGCACCACCTTCTCTCATAAATCACTTGCTTTTTTCTGTCCAGCTTAATTTTAACTTGATGTATACATTGATTTTTCCATCCATTTGTCCATAAAATATTGACTAGACAATTACTTTGTCAGATGCTGTGCCAGGAGCAAGGGGAACAATGAAGAAGACAGATGTACTCCTTTACCTTGGGCTCAGAGTCTAGCCTTAGACACAGATGTCAGTGCAGGTAACTATAAAGCCAAGTATCCAATGCTATGCTATACTCTGTAAACCCAGTGTTATGAGAGCCTGTAAGAAAAGACAGGGACAGGCATAGACTTCTTGGGGGAAGAGATACCTGAGCAGAGTCCCAAGGTTGAGAGGTTGGCAAGTAAAAGAGAGGGCTTGGCATCAAATATCTGGGTTGTGAGGTGTGCTGGCTGGCTCGTCTGTAGTGATGCTGTATTTTTGCAGGAATGGGTGAATATTTTTCATGGGACATAAATAAGGCAGCCAGGTAGTTTCATTTATGTCCTTTCCAAAAAAAGCTGCTTGGAGGGGAAAGGGGATCCGAGCAGAAGGAAGCTGGAGGTGGTCCACTGATACCTCAGGGCTGTGCAGGGGGGAGTCACAGGTGACCTACTGAAATAGAAATGTACTTGTGCATTTAGGGTCAAGCATTCCCTGGCAACTCAGAGGGTGTCTCTAAAAAGCCCACAGAAATGTCCAAGAGACGGGGAGTCAGCTTTATCCCCTGCCCGATGCAGAACACCAGTGCCAGAGCCTACAATAAAGCTGTGCAGTAGGGCTGAGAATGTAGCTCTGTAGTTCCTGGCATTCATGAGCCCAGGGTTTGATCCCCAGTACTGGAAAAAAATCAGTAAAACAGAACTTTGTGCTCATCTTGCCTCATCTTGCGCCTGAGGCTGAGCGGTGTTCTGGGGTATGGGACTTTCTGTGCTCAATCCATGACAGTCCCAGGAAAATGAGAAAGTTGGTCACCTTATGAGTCCTCTCTTCCCCAACCCTGATTTTGGAAGGAGTAAGAAACTCCCTCAGAAAGATGAAGGTAGAAGGCATGGTGGAGCACGCTTGTAATCCCAGCTTTCGGGAGGCTGAGACAGGAGGATCGCGGTTTTCAGACAGCCTCAGCTACTTAGTGAGCCACTCTGCAACTTGGTGAGACCTTGTTTCAAAATAAAGAATAAAAAATAGGGAAGAAGGTGCATCTTGGAGGTCAAATGCCTCTGGGTTGCATCCCCAGACCTGCAAAAAAAAAAAAAATAAAATAAAATAAAAAAAAAAATAAAGGCTAAGCTTGTTAACAGCTCTGTAACCTGGGGGAGGGTTTTGTCTTGTTAACTGTCATGTCCTCAGTGCCCAGCACTGCTATAGAGTAGACATTCAACAACAGGTCAGTGATCTGGTACCTGGATCAGTGGGCTTTTGTAACTATTGTTGTTTAACATGTATGTTTGTGACAAGTAAAAAAAAAAAAAACATTTTTGGAAGATAGATACTTGGGGTCAGTATGAGTCAAGTCAATGGTTTGTGACAAAAGAACCTGGGAGAGAGTGACAAAGATGAAAGATAACAGGAGCCAGTGAGATATTTTGTTCCCTCTCGCTGCCCAGTTTCTCTCCTTCGCTTCTCTGCCCACACTCTTTAACAAGGGGTGTTGGAAGCCTTCTTGGTCAGCAGCCCTGAAATCACCTCCGTCTGGCTTGGAGGGAGGCACAAAGTGCTCACCCAAGTGGAAATTTGTTTGCACGGAGTAAGTTTCCAAAGACCAGCTGGGATCAGTAAGCAGGTGGACCCTGACACAGTATCCTTGTTGCCGAGACCTTGGCCCTTCCTTTCCCTAAACTTAACCTGGGGCTGCCTTGCTGTTTTTCCTTATACTTATCCTGTGACTACCTTGCTGGCTGGCTCCTGTGTTTGTTTCTACAATGTTTTATTTATTTATTTATTTATTTATTTATTTATTTATTTATTTATTTGGTGGTACTGGGGTTCCTGGAAACCCTTCTACCTCCGGGCTACACTCCTAGACACCTATTTTTTTATTTTTTATTATCTTTTTATTTGGAAACAGGGTCTCTTCAGCCAACGAGGCTGGCTTCGAAACTACACGACCCTCCTGTCTCTGCCTCTCAAGTGCGGGGATTACAAGCATGCACCACCATGCCTGGCATCAATGTTTTGTTTTAACCCTCGATAAAAGAAAGATGCTGGTTGAAGGAGAGCAGAAGACTCTCTCTCTTCTCCCCAGCTCTACTAATTCTGACTCTGCATTGTTCACGCGCAGAAGCTTATAGATGCATCATTCGTAGCAAAGGGGAGACTTGTTCCCTCTCCACTTTTAGCCCAATGCTCTTGCTGGTACGTTTTTTCTGACTCCCAGATGCTAACCTGCCCTGTTGCGAGGGCCCCTTCTGGTGTGATGTCTCCAAGTTGGGATAGCCTGATCTGTGGACAGTAAACCTTCTGTCATGCTGACTGGCTGGCACCCTGACAGCACTCCTGGCTGTCAGTTTAGCTAACTCCCCTGCAGTGTTCCTGGGAGGCCCCTCCTCTCCAGCTCTCCTCCGCCGTAGTGTGGACATCTTCTGTTTTTCTCCTCTGAGTTCATGAACTCCCCAGGGCTTGTTGGGGTCCAGTGCCCACAGGGGAAACAGTTTTTCAATTTCCTCAGGAGGTTTAGAAAACAAAAGCAAAACAAAAAAGCTATCACATCTGGAATAATCATTACACACCACACACACCGCACACATGTAACACACATACTGCACACACATGTATGTATGTAGAATTTGTCCCAGAATCCCCCAATAGACACCTAAATCTGCAGTTGCCCAAATCAGTTAAATAAAATGTTATAGTATTTGCATATAACCTATGCCCATCCTTAGGTATCATTAAATCATCTCGATTCTAACTATAATACCTAATGCAATGGAAATGCTCTGAAAATACTAGTTATTCAGTGTTATTTAGGAAATAATGACAAGAAAATATCTGTATATTTTTTCCTGAATATTTTCATCTGCAGATGATTAAGCCCGCAGATCTGGAACCCACTGATAAGGAGGACCAACTGTACCCATGTCTACCTTCCTCTCATCAGAGGCCAGCCTCCTCGCTGCCCTTATCCAAGCAGCCCCATGTCGTTATTTGTTGTCTTAAACTGATTTATTTTTAAAATTTCATATTTTGGGGTTTTTATTTATTTATTGGTGCATTCTAGTCTCACATCATAATGCAGTTCATAGCTTTAGTGACATGCATGCACAATGCACTTGGCGGGCTTTCCCCTGGTCCCCCCCCCCTCCACCCTTAAACTCTTCATTCACAATCCTACCCAGAAGGTCAGAACCAACACATCTCCCATGCCACACCTTGGCACTTCTGCCTCTAGCCCCGCTCTCTGGCCAACATTGTCCTCACACTGTCCCAGCGCAGCCAGACTGACCCCAGGCCCTAGTGCTCTCCCTACTCCACCTCTGAAAAATCCTGCACGGCCTTTCCAGCCCCATTTACATTTCATGAGCCTTAAGGCATCTTTTCTGGTCCTCCAATCTCATTTCCCTGCCAATTGCTCTAGCATTTGGATCCAGAATCTCCCAGATATCACTTAGTTAAGTTTTATTTTGTATTGTTTCCTATTATTTCATGGTTGCTAACTTTTTCTCTCTGTGATTTTGCTTTGTTTCATTGGTGCAGTATAATTATGCATCATAGTGAGATTCAAAGTGATGCATCAAAACGTGCGCACACCACTTGATCTAGTTCCCTCCGTGTGTCACCCCGCTGTCTTGTGGTGACTTTTTAGTATCTCAACTTGGCTAAACCACAACTCGGCTTCTCAGAATCCCTCTCGTGGTATGGTTCCAGAATAAGACTGGCCACAGGAGAAATCTGTCCTTGAACCCGGGTGTTGGTGGTGCATGCTTGTAATCCCAGTACTTGGGAGTCTGAGACAGGCGGATCACAGCTTTGTGGCCAGTCTTATCTATTTAGTGAGGCCCTCTGTAACTTAGTGAGACCCTGTTTCAAAATAAAGAATAAAAAATAGGGCTGGGATGTAGGTTGGAGGCAGAACAACCCTGGGTACTGGAAAAAATTCCCCAGTACTGGAAAAAAAAAGAATAAGGATAAGAATAAGGATAATAATAATAATGATGATGATGATGATGATGATGAGGAGGAGGAGGAGGAGGAGAAGAAGAAGAAGAAGAAGAAGAAGAAGAAGAAGAAGAAGAAGAAGAAGAAGGAGGAGGAGGAGGAGGAGGAAGAGGAGGAGGAGGAGGAGGAGGAGGAGAGGGAGAGGAAGAAGGAGAAGGAGAAGGAGAAGGAGAAGAAGAAGAAGAAGAAGAAGAAGAAGAAGAAGAAGAAGAAATCTGTCCTTTAATTGGGATGTGGAAGTGATGCCACCGTGATGTCTGAAGGCTGGACAGAGCACTGGGCGGCATGATGCACGTCCCATCTGCAGACACAGGGCAGTGGTTGAGCACTGCTCCCCCACCTCTGCTCTCATTCTTCAGATCCAAGGTCTGGCTGGGTAGGTAAATGTGCAGCTCTGTGGCAGGGGCACCATCTTCCAGAGCTTCCATCACCGACTAAAGTAAGGATCAACAGAGATTTGTCACAGATTAGTGGTATTCATTCATAAAGCAGGATTGCAGATGATGACTTCCATTTCAGCCATGAGGATTTGAGGTGTTTGTAGAAGTTCCAGGTAGAAGCAACCAGGAAGCAGGAGGAAATGCAAACCTGGAATTCAGGGGAGAGGGTTGGGCTGGGAGGTTCTGGGAGTCGGTGTGGAGCTGGTGCGAAAACTGGTGTTGGGATGACATCACAGCAGAAAGTGGACAGAGTCCCACCCAGGGACATGGCATAGCGGGTCGCTGTGAGATAGAAGATCAGGAAGAAGCGGAGGAGGCCGAGAAGGACGTGGGAGAAGAACCACAGCCAGGACAGAATGAGGAGAATGTGCCCTAGAAGGTCGAACAATATAAAGACTGGATTTAGCCCTCACAGATTTTATGCGGCAAAATCTTAGAACCAGAAGGAAAATTGTGGTGACTGACGGGATGTACTCATTTCATAGCTATGCCTTAACAAAGTTTAAGAAACTGGGTGGCTTAAAACAACAGAAATGAGCCGGGCGTGGTGGCGCACGCTTGTAATCCCCGCGCTTGGGAGGCGGAGACAGGAGGATCGCGCAGGTTCGGAGCCAGCCGCGCGCTGGCTTAGGAGACCCTGTTTCTAAATAAAAATATAAAAATAGGTCTGGGAGTGTAGCCCAGAGATAGAAGGGCTTCCAGGAACCCCAGTACCACCAAAAAAAAAAAAAAATAAATAAATAAATAAAAAATAAAAAATAAAATAAAACAACAGAAATGCATTGTCTCACAGTTCTGGAAGCCAGAAGTCCAGAACAAGATGTTGGCCTGCCATAATCTCTCTGAAGGCTCCGAGGAAGAGTCTCTTCCAAACGTTGCCTTTAACTTCTGGTGTTACTGGCGTTCCTTGGCTAGAAGAGGGATCTCTCCCATCTCTGTCTCCATCACTATCCGGGTTACTCCCTGTGTGTGCGCCTGCATCTCCTCTGTTCTTAGTCCTCTGTTCTCAGTCCTGGCAGATTAGGAGCACGCTCTTAACTAATTACATCAGCAGCAATTCTAATTCTAAATAAGGTCACCGTCTGAGGTTCCTAGGAAGGACACGAATTTATGTGTGTGTGTGTGCGGGGGTGGGGGGTCACTGTTCAATCTAGTACATGAGCTAAGTAAGTGTCAAGGAAGATTATAGATTATTTTGATTTAAGAAGCTAGAAAGAAGATAGGAGTAAAGGCAGGACTCCCCCCGCCCCAAGATGGGAGAGGCTTAAATATGTTACTATGTTGAATAAACGAAAGAGCCCTAGGGATGGGGAAGTTAAGGATTCCAGACCAAGAGCAAATAATTGACGGTGTTCTCAAGGGGCTGGGGCTGGGGTGCAGGTGGATGGATCAGCTAGATGGAAGTCGAGGCCAGTACAGATGCAGATGTGCTTGAGGAGGGCCAAGTAGCAGAGCAGGGCGAGGCGTGCCGACACGGCTCTGCGCCTATCTGAGGTGTTCAGGGAGTAAATCAAGAGCAGATGTTGGCACGAGCAGCTGAAATAACAGCTTGAGAAATCAGCCGTCCTCGGGGATTAGTTAAGGATCCTGGCCATGGGAACCAAGCAGCGGAGGACGGTCTGCTCACACCTACGGCTGGAGCTTAGGGTGCAGGTGCGGTTTCAGCGTTAACCTGGAAACTGCTCTAGAAGGCCTCACAGTTTTGCCCTCTGTGTAACGGTCTCAAGACCACGATGGTCTGGAGGACTCGATCTGAAAAAGGCCTGGGGGGTGAGAATGTAGCCCCAGTACGGAGATTTAAAGGGAATTATCTGAGATAATTCGAGCAGCGTGGTGGTGCCTGAGGTGGAGGTATGCAGCCCTCTGCTGCGCTGATGCCAGCCTGGAATACAACTCAAGAGCAGAGCTGATTACCATTTGGGCTCCTGTATTGACCTTAATTTAACTGTAGGTTTAAAAAATATTGCCATGCACTGCATACCAACATTTTGGTCAATGACAGGGTGACTACGTGACAGTGGACCATGAGATTATATCACCCGGTTACTGCTGTTTGCTTCTGCCCCAACATACGCAGGTGCAAAGCGGCAACTGTGCCTCGGTACCACCTCTGAGCCGAGCATCTCCTTCCTGACCGCTTGCCATGGCTTTATGACTTTGACCAAAGGCTTTTGCTTAGGGCTCTTGGCAACTTGCCAAGAAATGATTTAGCAGCAATTATCCCAAGGTTTGGGTGACTGTATTTAAAATATCTAAATGAATATGCTCTTATAGTTCGTATAAGTCATTCAAGCAAAGGCTGGCTGGTGGATTTTCATCCAGGGAAAAGCTCTTTAAAATATAACAACCCTGAGCCCTCTTTCACAATTCTAAGTTAATTGTTCCTTATGTGCAGCCAGGGTTGAGAGTGACACATTTATCTTTTTAGTCAAAGCACATTTTGTACGAAACTCATCCTGGTTGGTCCCATGGAAATATTAATTTCCTTAGAAATCAAAGAAAAGGCAATTTATAGGTAATCTCTGCTCTTAGAAATTTTTGCATTTTTTCCATTATAGGACTAGACCAATGGGGCCTTAATTATATAAAAATATTTTCAAGTGTATGTGACCATTTTAAGGTATTTTTTGAGAAAAAATATTGATGCTACCCTAAGTGCTCTACCATATTAGACCTTTGTCCAAGTGGGAATAAAAAAAATAGCCATCACTTCCTGAGGGGCTACTATTCTGGACATATTGCTTCTTGGCCTTTTGGCTAAGATCAAGTGTAAAATTCTGGACACAACCAGGCAAGATCATTAGTATCATCTGTTCTACTTTTTATCTGAGGAATTTGAGATCAGAAACATTAAACAAGATCACACAGACTTGAAATTTTCACTGAACCAATATCAATTTGCATTCAAAGCTCCTGTAGCCAGAGGGGTCCCCTGATTTCCTGGGGTTGAGATTGCAGTACCTCCACATGGTTGAGCAAGCAGCCTTGCTTACATTTCAATTATATCGTGTTAAAGCCAAAGGGAATCTTAAAAATGTTCTAGTTGCTCGGTGCTGTGGGACACTCTTGTAATTCCAGTTGCTAGGGAGGCTGGGGCAAAAAAGTTACAAGTTCAAGGTCAGCCTGGGCAACTTAGTGAGACCCTATATCAAAACTTAAAAAAAAAAAAAAGGCCTGAGGATTGGAGCCCAGTGATAGAGCGAGGTGGGGGTTCAGCTCGTAGCACCACAGGAACCTTGAGGAATGGCTCATGGGGTTTATTATGAGCCTCATGTCTGATGCACTGATAAAGGTTGCAAAGGAACTTGGGTGGAAAGTACTTGGAAGCCTTGTCTAGAGCTAGAGGGCCACAGTCCATTGGAGAGTCTAATGGCATGGGAAGGGTGCTCCATCATGCCTCCAGGAGGATTTTACCATCCCCTCTTCTAGTGCAATGTCTTTATATGTGGGGAAGCTGAGGCTCAGACACACATAATTTATAGAGGTCATTCAGTTACTGTTTCTTTTTGTGTCCCCGCATCTAGGACTTAGTGTCCTGTCTCCTAGAGAGTCAGCTGCTTCATTGCCAGGAAACACCACTGGGACCCAGTTCTTCCATATAATATTTATTTATTGAGGGCCTGCTTATTTCTAGAATTACAAGTTTTCTATAAAATAGGCACCAATAATACACCAGTCAATAGATAGACCACATCTCCTGTCCTCGCTGGCTTTACAGTTTAGGGGAAAATAGATTAGTAATTACTGGGAGAAAGCAATAACTTTTCTGATTCACCAGAAGATACATCACAATGGATGAACATTTGGGGGCCAATTCCTAGCACGGTTATACTTTTGGATGATGGCTGTGGCTATGTCAAAGGCACGGGATCTTTGAAGCAAAGGGCACCAGGAATCTCTTCTCCTAATTTCTGTGTGTGTGTGTGTGTGTGTGTGTGTGTGTGTGTGTGGTACTGGGGACTGAACTTAGGGACACTCTACCTCTGAGCTATACCCCCAGCACTATTTTATGTTTGATCTGAAATGCTTCAAAAGCTCTCGCTAGCTTACTGAGTCTCCCAACGTTGCTGAGGCTGTCTTCAAACTTGTGATCCTCCTCTCTTAGCCTCCCCAATACTGGATTGGCAGGCCTGCACCACCACGCCGGGCATTCTCCTAGGACTCTGAGGCAGCCATCTTTGCTGTCCCCAGGCAGGCCAAGCTCAGGCCAGGTCCCGGACACGTGCTGATTCCTTTGTTTGGATGCTCTTCCCTTCTGTATCCAAATGGCTTACCCTTCTGCTTCCTTCAAACCGGTGTCACGTATCACTTTGACAGTAAGAACTTCTCTGACGCCAAAGCAGCCTATTTTCCTGCCCACAAGTCCTTTTTCCTTCTTTGCAGCACCTGGCAACACCTGTGTAGGACTCATTTACTTATTGTTCATCCTCTCTGCTTTGTGGGTCCCATGACAGCAAGGACCTGTCGGCTCATCGATGTGTTTCCAGATTCTAGAAAAAGGTCTGGCCCATTGTGAGCACCTAATCAACTATTTTTATTTAAAAAATGGAGAACGTTAGCCGGGCGTGGTGGCGCACGCTTGTAATCCCAGCGCTTGGGAGGCTGAGACAGGAGGATCACACGGGTTCGAAGCCAGACTCAGCTACTTATTGAGGCTCCCAGCAACTTAGTGAGACCCTGTTTCCAAATAAAATATGAAAATAGGTTTGGGAGTATAGCCCAGAGGTAGAAAGTCCCTGGGTTTCATTCCCAGTACCACCAAAAAATAAAAGAATATAAAATGGAGAACCAGAAGACGGAAGGAAACCAGCACATGAAGAAGAGCGTTGGGATGGAGAGAGAATATGAGAGCAATGGGTCTGTGTCCTACAGAGACCAAGAAAGTCCATGCAGCCTCTTCCAAAGAAGTGAGGTGGAGCTGCCGACGCCCTGCAACCTGGAGCTGGTGAATGTGATTCTCGCACGGCCCCAGAGACAGGAGGAGGCTAAGGAACCTGCACCTTCTGAGCCACAAAGTCGCTTCAGCTGCTCAGAGTAGTGCTCACACTTCCTCTCCTCACCTGCCGCCTCCTCCTCTGTGTTCTAGCTGCTACCTAAACTTAGAGCTTGAACAGAAGTGAAGTGATGGATATACGATTGTTATGTTTACCCTCTGTGAGCATCACCTCTTGGTTGGTAGAAAACTCAAATTAAAACACTCCATAAAGCAAATGATTAGCAAATCATAGAAGTTTGTATCTTTTAGCTTCTTTTCAAATGTTAAAGAATGGTATATGTATTATTTCCCTGGGAGGAAAGTTATAAGGGCATTTCAATACAACTTTACTAGGCTACTCATCTCTTTTACCACATTCAGTTATTTCTTTAAACATTGGTCCTTCTCTAGAAGCTTCTTAAAGCTTATTTTTTTTTGTGTGTGTGGTTCTGGTTGAGTTTTAGAAAAATGACACACAATACAACTTAAAACCCAGACACCATTTTTGACCATTAAAATGCCCTTCGTGAAGTCAAGAAGAGTCCGATTTGTCCTTTGAAGAGAAACCCTAACCACATCGGTGGTCATTAGGAGGAACATGAGTTCTTAATTCCCCTTTAATGTTCAAAACTTTTTATTAAAATACTATATGCAGCTGGGTGTGGTGGCGCATGCTTTTAATCCCGCTACTTGGCTGAGACAGGAGGATGATAGGTTCATGGCCAGTCTCAGAAACTTGTGAGACCCTCTGCAACTTAGTGAGACTCTGTTTCAAAATAAAAAATAAAAATAGGGTTGGGGGTGTAGCTCAGAGGTAGAATGCTCCTAGGTTCAATCCCCAGTATCACGAAATAAATAAATAAATAAATAAATAAATAAATAATCAAATACTATATGCAATTGACAAATTTCTTGAATCTTCAAGGCACTTTAGTTTTTATACATATGTATATATGTAAGGGTATTATGAAGATAAACTATAAATACATGATTAAAATAAGTACTTTGTGAAATTAAACATACATGAAAGCATTGAACCCCTCAAACAAGAAAGTGTTGAAGACCCTGAGCCCCTTCCTTTCTTCCTTTCTTTCTTCCTTCCTTTCTTCCTTCTCTTTTTCTTTCTTTCACTGGGGGCTGAGGGAAGGAGCATTCTACCTTTTACTATACTCCCAGGTCTTTTTTTTTTTTCATACTGGGATGGAACCCAGGAGCATTCTACCTCTGTGCTACATCTCCAGCCCTACTTTTTATTCTTTATTTTGAAACAGGATCTCACTGAGTTGCAAAGGGCCTCACTAAGTAGATGAGGCTGTCCTAAACCGTGATCCTCCTGTCTCAGCCTCCCAAATGCTGGGATTATAAGTGTGAGCCACCACGCCCAGCTCCAGTTCTTTTTTAATTTAATTTTTTTGTTTGTTTGAAACAAGAATCTTTAAGTTGCTGAGAATCTTACTAGGTTGCCGAGGCTGTCCTTGAGCCTGTTGAACCTGTGCTCCTCCTTTCTCAGCTTCCCAAGTACTGGGATTACAGGTATGTTTCACCATACTCAGCTCTGAGCCTATTTCTTCAAGGTCTTTCCTATAATAAATCACACAAAGAGGGAATAAGGAAATATACTATTATAGTTAGATATAGAATTTACCCTAACAAGCTCACTTATTAAGGTCCAGGGTTGATATAGTCATGAGAGCTGCAACCTCATCAGGAGACACATTCATTACAATGGATTTATCTGGGTGGTAACTCAGGCTGATGGGATGTGGCTGGAGAAGGTGTGTGCCTGGAGGTGTGGTCTTAGGGGCTGTGCTTGTGTTTTTGAATCCCCTTGTGTCCGGCCTCTATGATGTGAGGACGAGCCTTGCACACCCCTCTCTCCACTTCTCGCCGCCATGCTCTGAGATCTGCAGTCCCTGGCCTCATGTGAACTGAGCCCCAAATCCCCAAGGAAACTGAGCAAGTAAATCTTCTTTTCTCCATGCTGCATGGTCAGATCTTTAGGATTATAGCAGGGAGAATGCTCAGATACATGCTCTGCGATGTGGCTGGCTGGGCTGATGGGAAGGTGTCAGGTGGTAGGGCAAGGGTGAGGAAGAGTAGAGAAGCCATCATTAGAGACAGCTCTGAGACTTTCCTGGGAAGCGAGGGAAGTTAGGGTGGAGGGCGTGGCAAAGCGGTGAGATTTCCACAGAGGTGTCAGCATGCCGGCTCTTGTATGTGCCCCAGTGAAGTTGGTGAAGTGAAAGAAATGACTCAGGTTCAGAAAGAAGGTTCACTAAAATGTAAAACATCCTAGCCCTCATCTTAGGGACATATTTACTCCACCTTCCCTTCCCATTTCTTGTTCTTTCCTGGAGGATGGAATGGAGGGAGGAATCACCACTGGCCCACGGTTTGGTGCCTTCCTCCTCACCCTGTAATGCTTCGGGTTTAATTCCTGATGGGGAAACATGGAGGAGACAGGCAGGCAGATACTTGCGGCAATTGGTGCGTAATCTGACCATCTGTAACATATAAGACCAGGTGACTATTGCTATTTATTGGTTTTTGTTCTTATTTTGCCAAAAATGTCACGATGGGTTCAATTTTCTCTACTCATCTTATGTCTCCCAGCTTCCACCTACCACATTCTTTGATACTGAAAATCAATGCTGCTTTTTAAAACTAGCCCAGAAAGCTGGGTGTGGTGGGTGGCACATACCCGAAATCTCAATACTTGGGAGGCTGAGACAGAAGGATCTCAGGTTTGAGGACAGCCTCAGCAACTCAATGAGACCCTGTTCAAAATAGGAATGAACAAAATGAGGCTGGGGATATATTTCAGAGGCAGAATGGCCCTGGGTTCAGTCCCTTATACCTCCTTCCCCTAAATCACATACAAAGTTTTCTGTGCAAATTAAGTGTCCATATCCTGCTCTATACCCTCAACTGTGTATCCTGAAATTAATTTTCTAAGAAGCATTCTAGAACTGCTTTTGCATTCATTAAAAAAAAAAAAAGGTGACTAAGGCCGGGCGTGGTGGCACACATTTGTAATACCAGCACTTGGAAGGTTGAGACAGGAGGATTGCACAGGTTCGAAGCCAACCTCAGCTAGTTAGTGAGGTTCTCAGCAACTTAGTGAGACCCTGTTTCCAAATAAAGTATAAAATAGGTCTGGGAGTGTATCCCAGAGGTAGAAGGCCCCTGGGTTCCATCCCCAGTACCACACACACACAAATTGACAAGGTCTGCTTACCACCAGTGTAGGCTGCTGTGCTCTGGAGGTAGAAAATCAATCCAGTAATAATAATAATGATAAAAATATTGCTAACTAATATTTTAACATGTGCCAGCTACTGTACCCGTAAACTGTTGAGGATTTAAACACATTTGATGATGTGTAGAACCACGCCTCACACATTATAAACACCTAATACGCAGTAGTTATACTTTTGATATTCCATTACTACAGATAGTGAAGTACTCACACCAGTATGGCAAAGCCAAGGAGAATGCTATTACACTTTAAATCTTATCTTGTATCTTATATTTTTAATTTTATAGGATCTAGTTGTTTAAGAAATGCTGTATTTTTGAAAGATAAAGCCAGTAACATGCTCAAAGGAATGTGTGTATATGTGTGCGTGTGTGTGTGTGTGTGTGTGTGTGTGCGTGTGTGTGTGTGTGTTTTACTGGGGATTAAACCCAGGTGAGTTCTACCTCTGAGTTATACTCCCAGCCTTATTTTATTTTTTATTTTGAAAAAAGAGTCTCACTAAGTTTCTGAGGCTGACCTCGAACCTGCAGTTCTCCTGTGTCAGCCTCCCACGTACTGGTATTAATGCGCCAACACGCCTGGCTCAAAGAAGAACTTAGAAGTACTTTTTAATCTGTCATGTACATGTAGACACAATGCATTTAATTAAATGTTACTACAGGACCCAAATTCCCTCCTCATGGGTGTTAGTTTGGGATTTATTAGTTACATCTGTAGAAGGAGTAAGGCAGAGGAAGAACAGGAAACTCTCAGATAAGCAATTTGACCGTTCTTTTTTCCCATTTTGATCTTAAACCTCCTGTAATCCAAGAATGAGGTAACTTGTCTTAGTTTTTTTTTTTTTTTTTTTTTTTTAAGATGTGTCCATAGGCTGGAATGATCTTAAACAGGGTACATCCTAGATGAAAGAGAAACCTTCCCTGGAGGAGATTATCACTGTGCTTTTTGGTGAGAACTCCATAAAAAAGAGGGGGGGAGGAGAAAGAGAGAGCAGGAGAGAGAGAGAGAGAGAGAGAGAGAGAGAGAGAGAGAGAGAGAGAGAGAGAGAGAGAGAGAGAGAATCCCTCAGACAAGAAAAGGGCAAATCTCTTTCTTCTTCAGGAAGACACACTTGATGCCAGCCAGTGAGCGTGCGCAAACAGCGGAAAGCCATTAGTCACAGTCCTGAAGGAGAGATCCGGGCATCTGGTGTCAGGTTAACTCTAAGTTGTGCTTAGCCCTACATGTGCTAATTCAAATGCACACTGATTTCCGCATGAGAGCCAGATGTGCACAGATGACTTCTCAGTGAGTAAAATGCCATGAACACATCTCATGTGTGCATACAGCAGCAGACTGGGTCTTAAAAACGTGATGTTGAGCACAATGATAAGAAAATAACACTTTAGAGATTATATCAAAAGGCACCAGAAAATATTTAATCATTAAATTTAGTGTTCTATTCCTCAAAGCAGAATTAATATATGGGAAAAAATAAAGATATATTCCAATATCCTAAGGGGGGGGAAAGAAAATAACACTTTAGGATGCCCTTTGTCACTTAAAGCCACATATGCCTATAAAACTACCTTTCTATTTCTACCAAGGTACATGCATATTTAAGGACATACAGGTTCATATTAGCAAGGTTGCCTATGGGGCCCGATGAATGAGGGTGTCAGAAATGAGAGGGATAATATAAAACAGAACACAAGCAAGGCTTAGCACGGATGGGGAACAATGGGGTGTTAGGAGCTGAGGAGTAGGAGCTTATAAAAAGAAGAAAGTTGTTCTTTTCTGTATCTCTGTAAATTCGCTCTGATGCCAAGACCAAGGACTCTGAGGCAAATACACTGTCCTAGGAGTAATGTTGGCTTCGAAGGACTCCTCAGAGCAGCGTAGGGAAGCTTCCTGAGGTTAATGCAGGAGCTGTGGTTTCAGCTAAATGTTAGAACCAGGACTCAGTGGGCAGCAGAATCTGGGACTCCAGGGGGTGCTTTTCATAGAAAGTGATGGTTATATCTGCTCACCTTGAGGGAACCCCAGGCTGACTCCCTCTGGGCATTCCCAGGGCCTACATCCCAGGGTACCTTTACAATTTACATTTAGACCTTGTTTTGGTAGAAAAATTACTTTATGAACACTAAAACAAGCAGCTTTGGAAGCTGCCTCCTGGCATTTTCTTTTCTTCATTGAGAAAACTATGAACATGTGTGAGCACAGATGACTTTTCTTAAATATTTTATAATTAAGCTTTTATAATACAGCTTGCATGTGGGCTTTGAAAAGTTCTTGGAGTGGTTTTTAGCTTTTGTTTTCTATGGTCCATTTTGCCTGGTCCAGCTGACAGGGAATCTCAAAATATGGTTCCTTGACCAGCTGCATCAGCATGATCTGGACACATTAGAAATGCTCATCTTTGGCTCACCCAAGAACCCTGAACAGGGCATTCTGGGGCTGGGCCAGGCATCTGTGGCTTAGCAAGTCATACACATCGATCAGACGCTGCTAAGGTTTGAGAGACCTGCTTTTTAAACTTGACTTACAGGGTTTCCTGGTGTGTAACCCGTCAACTTTTTTTAAGTTTTCAAGATTTAAAAAGTTTTAAAAAGTATCAAGGTCCAGGCCAAACCCAAGACACTTAAACCAGACTATCTGGGGTGAGACATCTGTGTATTCAAAACCTTCCCAGATGGTTTTACCGTGCTGTCAAATTACTGAACAGTGGTTCTAGACCAGGACTTCTCAATCCTGTGTAAATGAATCAACTGCACCTTGTAAGACTGTAGATTCAGGTTGAATAGACCTGGGGTGGAGCCTGAGCTTCTACAATTTAAAAAAGCCTCCGATGGAGGCTGCTGCCCCTGGATGGCCAACAGCCCGTGGAGAAACAGGGATCTGCAGAACAGAAGAAGGAGCTCTAGTTGGGCTCAGTGGTCCTGTCTTCCTGTCATCTTATCTGGCTGTGCCCTCCACTCTCTGGGCCCCAGGGCCTCTCCTGCCCACCTATCTTATAGTGCTATTGAGAAAATTGACTGAGTAATGCACTATTGCTTCCTGAAAGGTGTACAAACACCCCATGAATTCAGATGATAGATGTGAGTTTATTGTAATGAGTACTTTAATAAGAACAAGTGAGAATGGCCTCCGGTATATAGAACGACGGTGATAAAGTGTTCCTTTAAAAGACACGTTTTGAAGTTTAGGAAGGGAGGCAATTTAAGAAAAAAATATTAAATAAATAATAAAGCAAAGTTCTTGGATGGGAATGACTCAGTTTGGAAAATTCTGAGAAAGCAGATATAAATATAAATATCATATAAGTATATATGAGAGCTAATTTTTAAAAAAAGCCCTGATTCTGATTAATGAGATATATATTAGATCATGAATGGGGTAGGTATTCCACAAAACTCATCCCACGAATCATTTAGAATTATGTATTAAAAATATTTATTGAATTTCACAGTGAACACCCAAGTGTGCTTTATAGTTCCCTTGGCCTTTATAGTTCCCTTGGCCTTCACTCTGTGCTAGGGTAACATCTGTTCTTTTCCTCTGCATTAAAAGGAATATTTTATCCTTTTGAATGTATTCAGAAAGTTGGTACATCATATTAACTGTAATAGTATTAAAAGGTATGAATGATCCCAGATAACTCTTAAAAAATTACCCAAGCCGGGCGGGGTGGTGCACGCTTGTAATGCCCACGCTTGGGAGGTGGAGACAGGAAGATCGTGCAGGTCAGAAGTCAGCCATGCTGGCTTAAGAGACCCTGTTTCCAAATAAAAAAAATATAAAAAATAAGTCTTGAACTGTAGCCCAGAGGTAGAAGGGTTCCATCCCCAGTACCATCAAAAAAAAAAAAAAAAAAAAAAAAAAAAAGAGAAAATTACCCGAACTTCCGTGAAATATAATTGCATCAAATTGAAAATAAACGTGTTACTTCTGGTTTTATAATTGTGTTTGTTATAAAAATATTTATTGAAGCACACACCTATAATCTCTACTTGGGAGGCTGAGACAGAAAGATCACAGGTCCAAGGCCAATCAACTTAGCAAGTCCCTGTTTTACAAAGGAGGGGTCTGCGGGTGTAGCTCAGAGGCAGAATGCCCTGTGTTTCATCTCCAGTCCTACACATTCAAAAAATTATATGTACTCGCTGTGCCCTGCCCTAGATACTATGTTGGTCACTGGTCAGGGGCACTGAGGGGCAAAAACAAACCATTTATATCTGCAAGAAAATTACAGGAAGATAAGAATTCATGACATGAACACTTGCATCATTAATTTGACATTCACAATTAGTATGGGGGACCATCTTGTTCAATAACAAGAAAAAGAAAGGTGTCCACGCACATTGATGTACCGATCAATATAAAAAGAAGATGGAAGGCTGGCTTCTACCAACTTTAAAGAACAGGCCAGTGTTACTGTACATGGGGAATGTTTCTGGACTCTCATACGAACGTTTCTGTCTTGAACTAACAAAACAGGAGCGGTGCAGCCAGACACCAGAATGCTTTGGTACCCACATGAGGAAGGAACTCAGTGAGCCGGAAGAGGACATCCCTGACTCTCATGCAAAATGAGGATTTTCTGAGGTTCCTCAAGGATATAGAAGTGTAGCACATTTCAGCCATACCTTGTGATCCTGGGCCTGTGTCCTTGAACATGAGTGGGAATGACCAGCCAGCCATTTTCCTTTCTAGTTACTTAGGATATTGGGAACAGATCACTGAATTCCTCTGGGCTTTGTACTCCCACCCATCAAATTATAGGATTGGGCAGTTGCTAGGCTCCTTTTAGGTATAACTATTTTAGTGTCTATGGTTTTAAATTTGAGAAGGAGCATCTATGGTTTGGATAAGTGCCCCCTAAGGTTCCAGGTGTTTAAGGCTTGGTTATCAGGCCACAGCACTACTGGAGGGTGGTGAAACCTCTAGGAGGTTGGGCCTCCTTGTAGGAACTTAGATCACTGGGGCGAGTCCAAGAAGGGGCTATTAGGACCCCAGCCCCTCCTCTCTCTGCTTTCTAGCCTCTGGGAGGTGAGTTGGACTCTTCTTCCATGTACTCCTGCTGTGATGCCCTGTCCCCTTACTGACCCAAAGCAACAAGGCTAAACAGCAATGGACTGAAACTTCTGAAAATGTGAATCAGAGTAAGAATCTTCCTTTATTAAGTTGATTATCTCACAGTGACAGAAAGCTAACAGGGTATATAGTGGGGAACATGTGGGGACGGGGGAGGGGCTTATTGGAAGTGCAGTCAGACGCTGAAGTATAAGAATCACATTTTGAGCCGGGCGTGGTGGCGCACTCTTGTAATCCCCACGCTTGGGAGGCAGAGACAGGGGGATCTCACAGGTTCGAAGCCAGCTGCGCTGGCTTAAGAGACCCTATTTCCAAATAAAAAAGTATAAAAATAGGTACTGGGAGTGTAGCCCGGAGGTAGAAGGGTTTCCAGGCACCCCAGCACCACCAAAATAATAATAATAATAATAATAATAATAATAAAATAACAACAACAACAACAACAACAACAACATTTTGTAAAAATTTCTTTGCGCACTCAGAGTTTATGATCTCCTATGATGATAGCACTTGGAGGAGTGGATACATGAAAAATAAAAGTAAAATCGGGTGGGCATGGTGGCACATGCTTATAATCCCAGCATTCAGAAGGCGAAAACCGGAAGATCCCGATTCGTGGACAGCTTCAGCTTAGCGAGATCTTTCATAACTCAGTGAGACTCTGTTTCAAAAAATAAAAAGACTAGCAGGGCGTAGAGGTGCACGTTTGTAATCCTTGCGCTTGGGAGGCGGAGACAGGAGGATCGCGCTGGTTAGGAGCCAGCCTCGCTGGCTTAAGAGACCCTGTTTCCAAGTAAAAAAATACAAAATAGGTTTGGGAGTGTAGCCCGGAGGTAGAAGGGCTTTCAGGAACCCAAGTGCCACTAATAAATAAATAAATAAATAAATAAATAAATAAATAAATAAAAATAAAAAATAAAATGACTAAAAAATAGGGCTGGGAGTAATTGCTCGGAAGTGCAATGCCCCTGGGTTCCATCCCCAGTACCACAAAACAAACAAACAAAAAGTAAAATCAAACAAGATTTATTCAAACCTAGCAATAATGCCTTGCCCTCTTTTTTTGATATTAAAAATGTTACAAGCCGGGCGTGGTGGCGCACGCTTGTAATCCCCGTGCTTGGGAGGCGGAGACAGGAGGATCGCTTAGGTTCGAAGCCAGCCGCGCTGGCGTAAGAGACCCTGTTTCAAAAATATAAAATAGATCTGGGAGTGTAGCCCGGAGGTAGAAGGGCTTCCAGGAACCCCAGTACCACCCCCCCCAAAAAATGTTACAAATGTTTCTTGAATTGTATCTACCCGAAGTAAAATGAAGACTGAGTCCATGTCTAATGCATTTAAACGATATAGTCAATTAGAATAGGAATTAAGACATCTTTTCTTTCATCAACAGGCACATGCAAGATTTCCTTTCTTGTAGAGTCTGCGGAATTGAATGGTGAGCACAAATGTTTAAGCCTCTTCTTTTGGGCTTCTTCAAATGTAGAGGCAGACTTCTCAAAGCAAGCATCCCTAGCCACACCTGCCATCTGGAGAGAGGTCCAGGATTTATCTTTTACCATGAATAAGCAAAAGGGAAGATGGGCATCCTGGTGGCTTTGCTGCTCCATATGGGAAAGAAACAGAGGGAGAGAATTTGTGCACGATTCCCAAAAAGAAAGTGTCTTTGTGTTGTATTTGCTTCTGACCTGAAGAACCTGGAAGCCAACTTGAGGGGTCCCTTGATTACAAAGAAGAAGTGCTTTCTTTTATATGCCAGATGTAAGGCGAGATTCTCTGGAGCTGTCATTCCAGGTATCAGGAACCTTGGGTGAAAGTCACTCATCTCAGGTGTGGGAGTCATTCCCTGTTGTTCAACAGAGCCTGATATTAATGTTTCCCTCTCAATGTATGTTGGAATCTGTGTGTTCCCTTCACGTGATGACAAACTAATTGCACTGCCTTCCTGTCGCAGGCACACTCTTTCTGCCCAGCCTGGGGGAGGAGAGGGTAGTGTGATGAAGTCCTCAGAGAGCTCTTTGTTGACAAGTTACAGTAGCATTGCACTTCCTGGATGTTCCTGTAAGTGGCGCTGTTCGACCATTTTCTTCAAGTGAATTTCAATCTGTGATGGACCACATCCAGAGGATGGTAGATGTCAAAAGGATTTTTCCTTTTGATTAATAAAACCAACGTGATTTTTCGCACAATACTCTCTTCCCAGAGTTCTGTAAAGATAACTGTTTCTTTCTAGCGTGTAAACCTGAGATTTCTCTCAAATGCATTTAAAATGAAAGTATTTTATTTTATTTTATTTATTTTTTGGTGGTACTGGGGTTCCTGGAAGCCCTTCTACCTCCGGGCTATACTCCCAGACCTATTTTATATTTTTAAAATTTGCAAACAGGGTCTCTTAAGCCAGCGCGGCTGGCTTCCAACCTGCGCGATCCTCCTGTCTCCGCCTCTCAAGCGCAGGGATTACAAGCGTGCGCCACCGCGCCAGGCAAAATGAAAGTATTTTAGATGCTTTAGGCATCCAAAATGCATTGAATTGGTATCTACTACACTGTAAGTTTGAACCTAAAGGGGAAGGAAGTGGAAGTGGGTTTGGGGATGGATGCCCAGCAACTGTGACAGCTGATTGGTGTAAATGAGTAGTGAAGGGTAGATGGGGAGGAATTATAAATTGCAAAATGTAAATTGAATATATATATATATATATATATATATATATATATATATATATATATATATATATATATAGTCGAAAGCTGGGAGGGGGGCTGGAACAGTGCAGGAAAGAGGAGAAAGGAAGATTTGCCTTGAAGTCTAACTAGGAGAGAAGATTACGGACTGAATACATGTTTAAAAGCTGTGTGTGTGTGTGGTACTGAGGATTCAACCCAAGAGCACTCTTTCTCCAAGCTACATTCCCAGCCATATTCTTTATTTTGAAAGAGGGTCTCACTAAGTTGCAGACAGTCTCAGTAAGTAGCTGAGGCTTTCTGGGAACCTGCAATCCTCCTGTCTTAGCCTCCCAAGTATTAAGCCGGGCGTGGTGGCACACATTTGTAATCCCAGTGCTTGGAGGCTGAGACAGGAGGATCGCACAGGCTCAAAGACAGCCTCAGCTACTTAGTGAGGCTCTCAACAACTTAGTGACTCCCTGTTTCCAAATAAAGTATAAAATAGGTCTGGGAGTATAGCCCTGAGGTAGAAAGCCTCTGGGTTCCAACCCCAGTACCAAAAAAAAAAAAAAAAAAAAAAGCCTCCGAAGTACTGGAATTACAATCATGTGTCACCGCACAGCTAAGGCTATACATAAAAAAAATTTTGCATGCTTGCACCTATAATACTGTGTACTTGTGTGCTTTCCTTTTGCAATCATCAAACAGATTGATTTTCTTTTTTTCTTGTGAACTGCGCCTCTAAGTTACTGGCCTCTGGATGCCTTTTTTTTTTTTTTTAACCTTTTCACTCAAGAGCATCAAAGAACAGCTGAGCTTCCTGAGCCTGGCTCCAGGAGGGTTACATGATACAAACATTCTGCGTGGAGAAAGTATGTCACATTTAAACATTGTGACTCTTGTATTTTAGTGCTTATTTCACAAAATATTAGAGACATGAGATAGGCTGGGCGTGGTGGCGCACGCTTGTAATCCCCACACTTGGGAGGCGGAGACAGGAGGATCGCGCAGGTTCGAAGCCAGCCATCCTGGCTTAAGAGACCCTGTTTCCAAATTTTAAAAAAGTATAAAAATAAGTCTGGGAGCGTAGCCCTGAGGCAGAAGGGCTTCCAGGAACCCCAGTACCACCAAAAAATAAAATAAAATAAAATAAGAGACATGAGGAGTGCTGTTATTTCTCATGGGGAGTGAGCTTAGTGGCTGAAGTGACTGATAAATTTGTTTTTCCTCCAGTGCCATGAGCCCAGGTCCTATAGCACTAGGGAGAGGGTGGCTGTGCAGACCCCCTGGCATCGTACATTCTGTTCATTTCTTCCCCCAGAATGAAAATGCAAAAGCTTTGTTCTGGAGCAGTGTGGCAGGAGAGAGCTGGTGTACTTTGGTTTCCTTCGGTCATACTTTTGTGAAATGAATTAGATTTCTAAATCAGGAAATTCAGCAAGATGCATTTGCTGTTTACACAAGAGCAGCAGAGGATTTCCAGCTGCTTGGGAATGATACGAGAATGTCCTGCTAAACCCGGGCCTGGTGGAGTGCTGCTCTCCTGGCAGCCGCCTTTCCCAGCAGGCCGGCTGCGGGGTGCATGGAGAACGGAGCCAGCAGGGTGAGTCTTGCTTTCAGGAAGACCCGGTGGTTCAGATGTTTGTCATTAGGAGCCGGGTGTGGGCTTTTTCATGTTAAACCACAGCAGCAGTTCTAGTAGGACAAGCCTTATGGCTCCAAGTCTTTCTGGATCCTTGGAAAACTAGATTTCAGCAGAAAGGGTTGTCAGTGGGGGGCTTTGTGCCACTGAAATCCTTTAGGAGCAATAGGAAAGACAGATCAAGAGATGGTCATATCGTGAACTTCAACACTTTAGAATCTGTTGACTTTAAAATAACAAGCCAAGACAAACAAGAAATACACTGGATGAGAATGTTGACTTCTCTTGCTATGATTGATAGCTGGGCCCTAGAGCCTTACATAGCAACACATTTTCTTCACTGATGACTGATTTTTTTTTTTTTTCTGGCTGTGCAAGTAATAGCCAGATTAATAGACATATTTGGTACAGAATATTTTATTTAGCAAATATTACCTAGTATTTCTGTGAATCACTGGCCTGAACTCTGTGTTCTCTGTTCCACATCAGTCCCCCCCCCCCCGGGAATTAAACACATGAGCATTCTACCTCTGAGCTACACCTCCAGCCCTTCTTTTTATTTTTTGTTTTGAAACAAGGTCTCACTAGGTTGCTGAGAGTCTCACTAATTTGCTGAGGCTGGTCTCGAACCTGTGATCTTCCTGTCTCAGCCTCTTAAGTACTGGGATTACAAGCATGCGCCACCACGCCCAGCTTCATGTCAATTTTGGTAGTTGAGTGTAAACTTGCTATTGGTTCTCTGTGTTGGCTACAGTGTGACATGAATGAAGTTCTTAACATGTTTTCAGACAGAAACACAATTTGGAATATTGCTCTTGAGTTCACAGGCAGGTTTTCTTGCCTCTGGATACCTCTTACCTCTGGGACTTTTCATGTCAGAGAGCTGGATTAAAAGCTTTATGTTCTCATTTTCCGGTCCATAATTTCATCAAATTTGTTTATTAGTTCTGATGGTTTTTGTTTGGACTATGTATTTGAGTTTTCTTTACATGAGATCAGGCTCTTAGAGGCAGTTGGCTTCTTCCTTCTCTATGGATGGCTTTTTATCTCTTGCCTACTGGAAGACTTCTAGCACTGTGTTGAGTAGAAGTGGTTCAATATCGGCACTTGGGAGCCTAAAATAGGAGGACCACAGGTTTGAGTTTAGCCTCAGCAACTTAGGGAAATCCTGTTTCAAAATAAGAGGTAAAAGGGGCTGGGAGTGAAGTTTGGAGGCAGAGTGCCCTTGGGCTCAAACCCAGTACCAAAGAAGAAAATAGAAGTGGCAGGAGTGGGCATCCTTGACATGTCTTGTGTTATAGGAAGAGTTTTCAACTTTTCATGGTTGAATATGGTGTTAGTTGTGGGCTTTTCATTCTGATCTTATTTTGTTGAGGTCAATTTCCTTTATACCTAATCTGTTGAGAGTTTTTTTTTTTTTAATCATGAAGGGGCATTGAACTTTGTCAGATACTTTCTTTGCATGTATAAAGATGATCATACGGTTTTTGCCCTTTGTTCTGTTAACATGTTATCTTAAATTTATTGCCCGTGTATGTCGAACAATTCTTACATTCCAAGGATAAATCCCACTTTATCATAGTGAGTGATTCTTCTAATATGTTATTAAATCTAGTTTGCTAGTATTTGCTGAGAATTTTTGCATCTATGTTCTTCTGAGCACTTCATGGAAGTGTCTATTAGTCCTTGCGGCACCGTGTGAGGAAGGTGTTCTAGAGGGATCCATGAATGGCAAAGAGAGGAGTTTTTAGCAGCTATATTCTGTTAGTGTTTTAAACTTTTCAGACATATATGAAAACACAGAGGAATATTCTTTTGTAATTATTTAAAATGTCCTTAAAGGGTGACCATAGAATTTATCATTCCAATGGGGATACATGGAGGGACAAAAGGGGTGATATTTATAAATGTGATGGGATAATACGTTTAAACAGAACAGCTGAGGCAAACTGGGCTGCTTGATCACTTAGAAATTAAGCATTATGCCAGGCATGGTGGCGCACACTTGTAATCCCCGTACTTGGGAGGCTGAGACAGGAGGATCGTGCAGGTTCAAAGCCAGCCTCAGCTACTTAGTGAGGCTCTTAGCAACTTAGCTTCCAAATAAAATATAAAATAGGTCTGGAAGTGTAGCCCCGAGGTAGAAGGCCCCTGGTTCCATCCCCAGTACCACCAAAATAAATAAATAAATAAATAAATAAATAAATAAAGCACTACTACAGTGTTGAGTCCCCTGTGTCTCCTCCTGGGTCGTGTGATGCAATCGTTATTATAATACAGATATCCAGGCCCTTGATACATTGCTCATGATTTATGCCCATACTACATATGTATGTATAAGAAACTGCAGAATATTCTTTTGTGTATTTTCTGAATTTTATATAGATGGTGTCATATGTTGATGCCTTTTAAAACTAGTAAGGCATTTTTCCTTCTTTTCCTAGAAAATTAAAGGAACTAGGGGTAAGGAATAGTGATGTATTGGTTAAGGTTCTTTTTTTTTGCGGTACTGGGGATGGAACCCAGGGACATCCTACCTCCAAGCTACACCCCCAGCCCTATTTTTTTTATTCTTTATTTTGAAACGGGGTTTCACTGAATTGCAAAGCACCTTGCTAAGTAGCTGAGGCTGGCTGTGAACCATGATCCTCCTGTCTGAGCCTCCCAAATGCTGGGATTACAAGCGTGTGCCACCACACCCAGCTGCTAAGTTTCTTTCGATGGAAAACAATAGAACGTATTTCTGGCTGGCTTGAACCATGGAGACATTTAGCGAAGAATCATGGAATCTCTTGTATGTCATGACTGAGAAGGGGAGGTTCAACAGGTAGCTATGCACGCTGTCTCTCTGGTCTTATCACCACCGTAACCAAACCATCATGCCCAGCCTCTGCGTGTGCAGGTCCAGCAGATAGACTTCAGAAACAGGAAGAAAATACATGGAACCAGGCATTCTTCCCTGGACTGTTCTTCCTGCATATGGTCAGGAGTGCAGGATTATGCAGCAAGGGCAGGGCCACTTCATGTTCATCTACCATACTGGGGTCTTTCTCAGAGCCGGGATAGTTGTGAGCTGGGACCCTGAAGAGACGACAGACACAGGGAAGGGAGAAAAACTGGAGATCAGAAGGAAAACTGTATGGTTTCTTCTAAAAAGGAACAAAGGAAATGGGTTTTGATTTGGGAATTCTTTCTTGGCATTTTAAATTACATGGATTCGCAACTTCTGATTGCGTTTCCTTTTCTTTTTTTTTTTTCTTTTTTTTAATTTCATTTTATTGGTGCACTGTATTCATACATCATAGTGGGATACAAACTTTTGTAGACATACATGCACACATCGCCCAGTCAGCCCCCACCCAATCCCCACCCCATTCTCTCCCCATCCCTCCTTCCCATGCTTGGCTTAGTGGTTGACATCTAGTATTATAGCAATTTATCCAAAATTAAAAATGTTAATCTCACATAACAGTTTCATTTATCTGATACCAAGCTTTTGATGACTTAAAGATAACATTTCAATATTTCTTTTTGCTTTCTTTCCTACCAGAGGATTTTTTTTTGTTTTTTTTAGGTGAAACTATCATATATTTATATATTTATTTTTCAGAAAAAAATCTATCCTAATATGGAATATGGATTCTAGATACCCAAAACAATCTTGAAAAAGAACAAAGCTAGCAGATATATATTTTCTGATTTCAAACCATATAAAGCTACAATAATTGAAACAGTGTAGTACTGTTCTAAAGGCAGATATATAAAGCATTGGAGTTAAATACAAGCCTAGAGCTAAATTCTTCCCTATATTGCCAAGTTATTTTTGACAAGGTTTCCATGAACATTTGGTGGTGGAAATAATAATCTTTTAATTAAATATTGTTGAAAAATAATAATTACATGGAAAAGAATAAAATTGGACCCTTACCTAATCCCACATACAAGTATTAACTCAAAATAGATAAAAAACCTAAATATATATCTTAAGACTATAAACTTTTAGAAGAAAATCTGGGTCATAAAACCTCGCAACATTGAAATTGGCAGTGATTTCTTGGATATGATTTCAATGGCACAGGCAACAGAAGAATATACAAACTCCCTAAAAAATAATAAAAAAATATTGTATATCCAAAGACAATGTAAACAGAGTTAAAAGTTACTAATAGAATTGGATAAAATATTTCCAAATGCTATATCTGAAGGTATATTAATATTCCAACTAGAAATCCTAAAAATTAACAACAATAAAGGCAAACAATACAATTTAGAGATAGGTAAAAGACTAACATAAATAATGAATCTCCACAGATAACCAATCTTAGTTGTCTGTTGGATGTAAAGTCTTGTTTCTCTGGTTCTGGTGAGTGTTACCTATTTCTTCTTTGTAGTTAATCTCTTTAAGTATTTTCTCTAGTGCTGGTTTTGAAGACATAAATTCCTTCAGTTTCTGTTTGTCATGGAAGCTTCTTATTTCTCCATCTAATTTGATAGAAAGTTTTGCTGGGTAGGAAATTTTTGGCTGGAAGTTGTTTTCTTTCAGTGTTTGGAATATGTTACTCCAAGCCCTTCTGGCTCTCATGACTTGGTTTGGGAAGTCTGGAGTGATTCTAATTGGTTTGCCTCTGAATGTCACTTGGCCCTTTGTTTTTGTTGCCTTTAAGATTCTCTGCTTGGCTTCCACATTGGTCATTTTGACGATTATATGGCGTGGGGATCCTCTTCTCCGATCCTGTCTAAAGGGAGTTCTATAAGTTTCCTGGACCTGTGTATCAACCTCTTGCTCTAAGTTTGGAAAATGTTCTGCTATTACTTCCTTGAAGAGATTGTTAATCCCTTTGGTTTCACTTTCTTTTCCCTCCTCTATTCCAATTATTCTTAGGTTAGCTCTCTTAAGATGGGCCCATATTTCTTCAATGTCAGATTCCTGCTGTTGTATATTTTTTTCTAGATTAGAAACTATGCGTTCATTTTTGGATTGCTCATCTTCTAAGAGCGAGATTCTGTTCTCCATGTGGTCTAATCGGTTGTTTGTGCTTTGAATTGAGGCCTTTACTTCATTAATTGCATCCTTTATCTCTTTTTGGCTCTCTCTGAGTTCTTTTCGAAGCACCTCTATTATTTCTATAGTTATTTTCCTGATTTGATCTTCTAGAAATCTCTGATTTTCTGTTTTATCAGGTTCTGATGTTGTGGGGTTGTGGGCATTCATTGCCCCAGTGTTATTCCTCTTTCCCATGATTTCGGAGGTTTGTGCCTTCTCTGGGTTCTTCCCTTGGGTCACTATGACTTCACTTAAGGTGCTCTGGATCTCGAGTCTGTATTATCTCAGACCCCACTACTCCTTTACTGGGTTGTATCACAGAGTCTCTGACCCAGGGAGTCGATAGAGGCTGCTTTAAACTATGGGGGGTGCCAGGTTGCACGTTCTCCTATGGTGTGATATCTCTGCCAACCCCACTCCCTCACTGGGTCAAGTCCCAGGGGGTACAGTACTGGGATTTCTCCTCTGTGGCCCACAATTTGACTCACTGTTCTTGAGTACGCAGATGTAGCTGTACTGGACTTGGTGAATTCACTCCTGCTGCCGCTGGTGGCAATATGGCGCCGCTGCCACGCCCTCGGCCGTGAGGCTGGCGTATTTTTTCTTCTCTGGTTTTGAGTTCCACTTTGAGTTCCTGCAGCGTGTGCTGAGCTCAGCCACTGGGAGCTCTAAATGCTCTCTGCGCCGAAAGATCCCGCCTGGCTGTTCCGCAGCGGCTCACCTTGACTTGCTGTAGCCGTCCGGTGAGTTTGCCGCTGCCGCCGGCAGTATGGCGCTGCTGCCGCGTCCTTGGGCGCGTGTATCTCCTCTGTGGCTCTGAGCTCTGTTCTCAGTCCGCTTTCTCTCTGGAGCCTGGTGGGTTTTTTGTTTTTCTGGTGATGGTGTTTTCTGGCTATGAAAGGCGCTGGTTTTGTGGTAATGGAGATTGGTTGTTAGCGGGGCTCTTAAGCCCCGCTTTTCTCGGTCGCCATCTTCCCGGAAGTCCTCGCGTTTCCTTTTCTTTTCGGTTTTTTTTTTTTTTTTTTTTGGTACTAGATATTGAATTCAAGGATGTTCTACTTTGAGCTACACCCCCAGCCCTATTTTATTTTTCATTTTGAAACAGGGTCTCACTAAGTTGCTGAGACTGCCCATGAACCTGTCTCAGCCTCCCAAATACTAGGATACAGGCATGTGCATCCAGCTCCAAATTCTAGTTCCTAAGAAAAATCAGTTGAGAAACCAGGAACATAATTCCTCTTTTTTTTTTCTTCCCAGTACTGGGGATGGAACCCAGGGGCATTCTATCCCTGAGCTACACCCCCAGCCCTATTTTTTATTCTTTATTTTGAAACAGGGTCTGAGCTGCAAAGGTCCTCAAGTAAGTAGTGGCTGAGGCTGTCCTCAAACTGTGATCCTCCTGTCTCAGTTTCCCAAATTCTGGGATTACAAGCATGTGCCTCATGCCTGGTGAGGATTCCTTGTTTATAATTATCACATGCTATTTTGTGAAAGTTAAAGTTTCATAGCTAACATAGAGACCTTTCCTGGCTTGAAAAATCCATTGACTTCAAGTAGAAAGCAAGATCAGGAAACACTGACTTTGTAGAATTGAAGGTCAAGGTCGACTTTGCTGGGAATCAGGGCAGGAGCAGAAGAGAAGCTGTAGTCAGACTTTCCTGTCTGTCCATGGCCCTGTCTACTGCTAACAGTGAATGATTCCTGAAAATAAAGTAAATATTAACAAGCTTATTGATATGGTATACTTTAAAAACATTCAGTGAGTGGTGTTCTGAAATACCAAGCTTGGAAACAGAGTATGCCTTTAAACTGGCAATTTTGACATTTGCTTTTGGGTAGTACTGTTTACCTAGCCAGGAGACCCACACATTACATTATTTGAGTGCTGTTGGAGAGGACATGGGTGCTTTGTGGGTTTAAATTTTTCATTTAAAGAATGATTACCTTTAAATTTTAAATATTTGCAGTATGTTCCAATTTTAAATGACTTACTTAGCATTTATTTTGTGTTACTGTTCATTTCTTTTTATCTTATATCTGTATCAGGTAGAGATCATTTTTACATGTTAAATGGATGTATGGATTTCCTAATCTTGTCACCTATGTTAGTTCACAATAAATTGTGCGTTATTAAATATTTTTTTTTAGCAGAAATCCACTGAAACTCTGTGTGTGTGTGTGTTTTACTGGGGATTGGACCCAGGGGCATTCTAACTTCAAGCTACATTCCCAGCACAGTTTTATTTTTATTTTGAAGCAGGGTCTTACTAGGTTGATGAGAGTCTCACTACTTGCTGAGGCTGTCCTCAAACCTGTGATCCTTCTGTCTTAGCCTCCCAAGTACTGAGATTACAGGTGTGTACTACCAATGCTTGGCTTCACTGAAGAAGCTTTTTACATATTTTGTTACAGAAATATGATTTTTAATATGTTTTTATTGTGATTATTCTTTTCTAAAAATATGTAAGTAAAATGTTATGGAGATTACAGAATAACAGGGATTCTGGAATTTACAAGAATTCTAACATTCTATATCCTCATTCCCAAATTCCAATGATTAGTATCTGTCAGAAGCAAAAGGAATGATAAGTAATGAAAGAGAATAACATCTCATGTTGGGTGCCTGGTAGAGGTAATGAAGCAACGTTATTGCAGAATTCTGAGCTACTTTCACTAATGAGTAAGGAAGTCACATTTGTTAGGAGGATCATGACACACAAAGAATTTTGCTGCTGTTGGATATGAACTCCCTAGTTGATTTCAATTCCTGTAGGAAGTTAGAGAAATCAGTCCCATGAGAAATGAAAAGTGACCATCTTGCTAGGAAATAACTTTTACTTTCTGGTTTCAAAATGAAATAGCAACTGTATACAATGAATTTTTTTTTTTTTTGAAGGGGAGTAAAAGGTTTATTGGAAGCAGCAGGGAATGGGGCAAGGGTGGCTGAACACCTCCAAAGGGGCTGGAACTCTGGGTCCAGCAGCTGCCTTCAGGACAATACTTGAGAGTAGCCCAAGCTGAATTGCCTTCAGGTGCAGGCTGCTTTCTTCTGGAGTCCAGAAGGGAATAGAAAAAAGTGGCCGAACACCCCATAGGGTGGTCGGAACTCCGGGGTCCAGTAGCTGCCTTCAGGGTCACTACCCGAGTGTCGCCCGAGCCAAGTGCCCATCTGTTGCAAACTACTTTCTCCCAGAGTCCACGCGATCTGCCAGAAAAGAGGTGCAGGTCACCCCTAGGGGCCTGGTCAGCCATGATGTCCAGCAGAGGCCTTCAGGTCACTACTCGAGAGTCGCCCGAGCCACGTGCCCTCAGATGCACTCTGCCTTCTCTCAGGGCCAACACGACCTGCGAGAGAGAGAGAACAGCTCCCCAAAAGGGGAGTGGGTCCCGAGCGGGAAAGTGCCCCAACAATGAAATTTTAAAAAGTGAAGATGCTCATGAACTGGCCTTGGAAGTTGATAACCATATTCTAGCTTATGAAATTCTAACTGTTGGTATGACTTTTGCCTTAAAACAGAATTTTAGCCGGGCACGGTGGCGTGCGTTTGTAATCCCAGCAGTAATCTGGAGGCTGAGACTGGAAGACCGAGGTTTGTGGCCAGCATCAGCTACTTAGTGAGGCCGTAAGCAACTCAGTGAGACCCTGTTTCAAAACAAAGAATAATAATTAAAAAATAGGGCTGGGGGGTATAGCTCGGAGGTAGAATGCCCCTGGGTTCCATCCCCAGTACTGCAAAAAACAAAAGAGTGTTTGTGGAAAACTTCAGATTAAGAAGCAGCAAGGAGGGCACGCGGTTCCTTTATTAGCTTGAGTTAATTTTTGAATGATTGTGCTGGCATTTACCTATGCTCTGAGGGAATAAACCAAAGACTCTTAAAATATGATGAAGAAAGTTGGTCACGCACCTGGCAGGGCGCTCAGGATCTTTGGGGAAGGTGGTTTCTGATAAATGGTAAGCAGAACCTGAGTGGATCCCGATGAGCCAGAGGAAGCGAGGATGTGAACATCTGCTCACAACCCCACACTGGCCGGTCCTAATAACAGGCTATAACAGGCTTTAGATAGTATATATTTGTTAATCAGTTCCATGACAAAGATGGATATAAAATAGCTTTTAAAAAACTACTTTACATTGGAATTAAAAAATATTTATACAGAGATTATCCATATACTGGGGGAGCCCCTTCCTACAACCCAAACAAAGATCACCAAAGAAAAATTCTATGCAGGCTCAGATTGCAAATGACTAATAAATATAATTTATGTTAAGCATGGAAAGTACATTTCCTTTTTAATAAAGATCTAAATCATGTTCCTTTTCAAAGCCTTTGGAAATAGTTCAACTATTAAAAGAAGCATAGAGTTTCCTTTAGAAAGTAAACTTTTTTGTCTTATTATAAAATAAAGAACCTCAATGAGAACATTTCTAGAAGTTTTAAATAATTGGTTGCTCTATACCATTGTTATTTTTAAGTACTATAGGGGACACTGGAAAATTGATTCTTTATCCTCAAAAGATCAGTAGCCTATTAATTACCTTTAATTCAATTGGATTAAAATGAAATCTTTGTTAAGGTCTTGTCAATGAACATTAAATTTTCTTCAGAGTGCCCAGTGTACCCAGGGGTCAGGAAGCCATGCCTCCTTTGGTTTTGCCCATAAGCTTTTTATCCTGGCCTCATCATACTTATAAACAGGACTTCAATATTCTAGGTACCCTGTGGCCACCTCCAGAAACAATCTGCAGAGGCATTGGATTTTTTTTTTTCATGTGTTAGGCTGATGGATCCCTTTTCACTGTGAGTTACAGAGAATTTAAGTCAGTAAAAATTATTTTTCCGTTTTTAACAGCACAAATTCTCTAATTTTTATGTGATATCATTCTAGCTATTGTGACAAAGGTTAAACATACACTGTTCATACCTGCCCTTAAAGTCGATACTCTCTGATGTAAAGAGTTGTTATTTATTATTATTATATTATTTTTATTATTATTAAAGTAATGTTTGTTAATAATTACCATTTTGGAAATAATAGTAATAATTATAGCAACAATATTTATTTTAGTAATAGTAATGATAATTATAATCATATATATAAATATAACATAATATATAAACATAATCATCATAATTGTATCATTTATTAAAGCCCTTATTCTGTGACTGACATTGAGGAAGCAACGCTCATGCATTAACTCTATAAATATTATCATGAGCCGAGCATGTTGGCACACGCCCTGTAATCCCAGTACTTGGGAGGCTGAGACAGGAGGATCTCAGGTGCGAAGGCGGCCTCAGCAACTTAACAAGATCCTGCCTCCAACTAAAAATTAAAATAGGGCTGGCTGAGGGTGTAGCTCTGAGATAGAGCGCCTTTGGGTTCAATCTCTAGCAACACACACACACACACACACACACACACACACACACACACACACTATGATCATCAACCTTATAAGGTAAACAAAATTATGTGCATTTTGTGGATGCAGAAACTAAGCATCTGAGAGAAAGAATAGCTAAGGTGTTCAAGGCTACACAGTAGTTAATGGGAAAGAGCTGAGCCTGAGACAAGTGCACAGACATTCACACCATACACACGTGCACCTCTACGCTGCTCAGACGTTCACTTAGTTGCCTTACAGTTAAGGCACTGGAGCAGCAGCCAGTTCTAAGGGAGTCGCCGTATGCTCTTTCATTTGTTGGGAAACAGAAGCCTTAGTGGAAGGTGCTATTTTAGGAGTTATTTGAAATATATATTTGACTTCCCTACTGCAAGAAGTGTTTGGGCAGATTGAAAGGGGAACTAGGGCTTCCTTGGAGGCCTGCCCTGTGACATTTTTCCACCTGCTTTCCTGACACTTGTCCTGTACTTTTGGCATTTCTCTGCTCTTAGAGTCGGTGAGTCAGTAGCGTGTTTTTAGCATCCCCTGTGTGTGCAGAAGTGCGCTGTGACTCAGGAGGAGGGTAAGTGCCATGGGCCAACTGCTCTGGTCACCTGCCAGCCAGGAGAGCAGGGGTGGGGAGTATGGAGGAATGGAATATATAAGTTACACATGTATATTATAATTGCAAAAATTTTGTAATGAAACATACTATAATTATATATGCAACTGCATATATAGTTATATATAATTTTGTATTATATATTCTGTTCATCAATCTAATCAGTTTGTCACAAAATCACTCGAGTAATTTTTTTTTTTTTTGGTACTGGGAGTTGAGCCCAGGAGCATTCTATCTCAAAGCTACACCCCCAGCCCTATTTTTTTATTCTTTATCTTGAATCAGAGTCTCACTAAGTTGCAGAGCGCCTCACTAAGTAGTTGAGGCTGGCCATGAACCTGTGATCCTCCTGTTTCAGTCTCCCAAATGCTGAGATTACAAGTATGTGCCACCATGCCTGGCTCTTGAGTATTTTTTTAATTGGAAATTTTGTTGTTGTTTGTTGAATTCATTTCCACTGGTGCATTATAATCATACATCACCATGTTCAGGTGGATGGGGCCAACATGCAGATAGCACTTGGCCAGCTTTCCTCTAAACCCCACCCTACTTCTTCCCCTTCCCCACACATGATACTGAGGTGGCATTGATAATTTCACATAATTGCATAGCATCAGTTCAAGTGGTTTCTTCATCAAGTCTCCTCTTTCCTCCATTTTTCCTTGGACCTTATCCATCACTGCACTGAGGTTTCTTCTTCTTTATCTTGAGGTCCCTCTTGTATCCCAATTTCTCCATAGCTTCCACATATGAGAGAAAATATAAGACCCTTCATTTTCTGTGACTGGTTCATCTCACTTAGCATATTCTCAAGATCCATCCATTTGCCTGCAAATGACATAATTTTGTTCTTTATGGCTGAGTAGAATTCCATTGTGTGTATATCCCATAATTTCAGAATCTATTCATCTGTTGATGGACACCTAGGCTTGTTCCATTAATTGGGATATTTTACCTGCACATTCTGACAAGTCCCTAAATGGAGTCATGGCAGAGATTAATCTTCTAATGCACCATATATAAGAAAAAGGAAAACCAAAGAGTGATAAAGCTGGAGAGGTCGAAAGTGTTTCATGGAATATGAATGTCCTCGATCTGTTCATGAGTGTTTTGGAAAAGGACCCCATGGACAAATAAAATTTGGGAAGGTTGGTTGAAGTTAATCAGGGTTCTTTCCTCAGAGTGTCACTGAGTCTTCAGTATGCATGCTTGTGAGCCTATGAGGAGGGAGAGGAAAGAGGTGCTTCAACACCCATTTACCCTAGAATCTCATCTGTGACATGCTCATATGTCTGAGCTAGTTACTGTATTCCCTGTGTGACAACGGCTGCTAATGCCAGCTTGAGGGCAAGAGAATCCCTAGGGCAAGGAAGGCTGTGTCAGGGGCTCCTGTTTCATGCCAAGAATTCTCAGTAAGATGCCTTTTTCTAGTGGCTCAGAGAAGGCTGAAAGGCATCTCTAGGCCAACAGGGCTTCCCTTCATTGTGATCCATGCTCTAGGAGTGCAAAGGAGGAACAGCCCCTGAGAATCCTCAGGACAGATTTATCCCTGATCTAGTTCACTGAGAACTTGGGTGGAGGCATCACCAGCCTGATTTTTATCCCTTAAGCAAAACAGAAATCTTAAGTTTACATTGGGAAATACCAGCTTAAAAAAAGTTAAGCTGATGTCCTCTCTTTAGGACCTCTCAAAACTTTTAACATGAAAATATGCATTGTGAACCTTGAAAAAATGGATAGAGTGCAGGACGTCAAAGTTAGCTGGCCACAAAACTCTTGCTTTACAGCATTTAGGAGGCACTAGTGTTCTAAGGAAAACCCTTAGGAAACACTGTACTAATCCAGCCTTCTCACTTTACCAGTAAGCAAGTAAGGCGAGGCATTTCTTACCTGGGGAGTCCTGTCAGTTTCCTTTCTCCATCCTTGTGACAAATTCATGGAATCAACTTAATCCAATGTGAGACAGCTTTGAAGAGATTTCTGTAGTGGACTGCCGGAGCCTGCCGGCAAGAGTACGGGTTCTGAAGTGAGGCGTGAGGATGAAGTTTTTAACCCTAACATGGGGGAGCCGCCGGCCTACTATCTCTACCGGTCGACCCCTGTTCGTGGGTCAATATTTCCTACGGGTCGACGACTATGCCTGGGTCAGTATTCTCTATCGCGTGGACACTCCTGGCCAACGCAGCTAGCTTCTGGGTCAATCTCGTCTTTATCGCGCCGACGCTGACTTTGTTTTTCCAGAGGTATTTATACACAGCTATAGGTCAATCAACATTCTCCTGCTATCACCACCGGAATACAATACAGACCAATACAAAACACACACATTACAGATAGGTCAATCAGTACCCTTGTGTCATCACCACCTGATCCTCTCTCAGACCTCTTTGAACTTTCCATAACCCCAAACCTCGTTGACTCTGGGCGAAGGACAATCAGCTGAGTCAGAGACACCCATCTAGGGGAAGGCCTTAATGGCTCCCAACAGTGGACAAACTCTTTTTATATATTTCAAGGGAAAGTCACCCCATATATTTTAAGTTTATATAACCACAATCTACAGATGAAGTCAACAACTTCTATGGAACATCACCTATGCCTAAAGATTCAAAGGCACTGGAGTGGTCTACAATGATACAAGCTGTAATAATTGTTGCTATGCAAGAGATTAATAATAATAAAAATGTAAATTTAATGGGAGTAATATGAACCACTCACATTTGTTGAATGCCTTTCTATTTGCTAGGTACCATATAAGTACTTGAATCCTCCAAAGTGTATGAGGCAGTCATCACCATGACGTCAAACACGATGGTGATCAAGGTGGTCATATCTCTATGTGATGGTGAGGAGACATCCTTAGAGGTGCTGAACTTTGTACTTGGCACTAAGCTGAGACCCTCTCACACACCAATATAAAGTTAGGAATTTTACAGGGATGGACTCTAGGGGCCAAAGGAAAGAGTAGACGACAGCAAACAACTCTTGGATTGTTCTTTAAAAATTGTTTGCAAATTATAATTTAATATATTTATTGTATAAAATCTGATGTCATGATACATGTATGCAATGTGGGATGATTAAATCAAGATAACTAACATGTCTACTACCTCAAGTGTGTATTTTTTATGTCAAGAACATTTGAAATTTACTTTCTTGGCAATTTTGAAATATTACTACTAACTATAATCACATTTTTCCTTCCTTCCTCCCTCCCTTTTTTTCTTTCTGTCTGGTAATAGGAATTGAACTCAGAGGCATTTTACCTCCAAGTCACACTCCAGCCATATTTTATTTTTTTATTTTGAAACAGGGTCTAAGTTGCTGAAGGTCTTGCTAAGTTTCTGAGGCTGTCCTCAAACCTGAGATCATCCTCTCTTAGCCTCTCAGGCACTGGGATTACAGGCATGCACCACCACACCCAGCTAAGGTCACAGTTTTATAGACTAGTTTATCTATCATCCATCTATCTATCTATCTATCTATCTATCTATCTATCTATCTAATCTCCATCCCTCCTAACTGAAGTTTGTACACTTTGATCAACATCTCCTTATAATCCCTCACCTAAAAAACCACATTCTTTCTATGAGAATGGCAAAATAAATAAAGTCCTAGCAGGTTTCAGTTGATGACTACTGCTTTCCCCATCACATTTCAGAATTAATAATAAGAGGGGTAGTACAAGAATTTGGCCCAACCACAGGTGCCATATTGGCTTCTTCCTTGAAAACACTCTGTCTCTGTCATCTCTCTGTCTCTCTGTCTGTCTCTCTCTCTCTCCTCTCTCATCTGTAAAATGGCCCCGGCAGGGAGGGTGGGGGTTATGAATACCATTCATACTTCTTTTCATTGTTTTCAGCCTCCCAAACACCAGATGCAAAGCTTTTATTATGGGTATGAGGAATAGGAGTTACTGCTCACAGTCATCTTACTATGACTAAACATTTTATCATTTAACATTGAACCAGTCGATTGTACTCCCAGGAAGTGGACAATATTTTTTAAAAGAAAAGATGCAGGAGATTTCAAAACAGTCACTTTAGTGAGTGCAAAAATGTCTTAGGGGCAATAGGAGAGAAAAGCAAAAATTAGAATAGTTCCTTCTCTCCTTGGGTTTCTCTCTTCATTGCTATTTTCAGTGGAGAACTTTTTGGTTTCAGATTTTAAATAAGTTTTATGAAGAGAAGGGAGAAAAAAAATCTCTGCAGAATTACAGGATGCATATGGACCTCACATAGAACCAACATAGTACCTGGTACCCGTTCTTGTTTAACTTGGCTGCGCCCATTCATTCCTGGTAGGACATTAAAAAAAAAAAAACACATTAAAAAGGGCGTTAGTCTCTTCCTATTGAAAACCATTAATCAGGGAAAAGGTTTAAGAGTGTGGAAAGATACAGTATGAGACAAGCAGGGATGGGGTAGGGAGAGGGAGAAGGCAAGAAGAATGAGAGTATATGTCTGTACTGCTACTGTTGCAACCACCACAACAAACAAATAAACAAAGAAAGAAAAAGTTTCCATAGTGCCAAGTGCCCTGAGAGGCTGAGGAGCCTGGAAGGCTGTGGCCGCCCTCCTGGATGAGAGGCTGACAGTGTGATTCCTTGCAACAAATGGCCCGGGTGGATGTGTGTGTCCACACAGACACACACGCAGCGCTTAGCCTCCGATTTCACCGCTGGCAGAAGATAACAATTCTCAGCTCGCCTTTCCAGGGTTATTTTTGGCGAGGGCTGTTCGCTGATGGCAAAGGCTCCAGCCCCCTTCCACTTCTCCCCGGCCTTGTTACAGAGAGAAACTTGTGAGCGCATTGGCTCGCGGGGCTGCTGGGAGAGGGGGCTGTGCGCTCGACGGTGAGGGGCCGGAGTGCGCGGGGTCCCCAGGCTGCTCGGACTCTCGCCCAGGCTCTTTGCCCGTGGAGGGCGCGCCTTGGGGAGAAGAGATTGCGGGGCGGTCGGAGCCAGGCGCAGCAAGGGGCGCTGTGGGGTCGGGCTAGCCGGCACCGGAACCCGGCTCTTGGGACTCCAGAAGTGGACCAGAGGGGAAAGAGAGAGAGAGGGCAGCTCTTGGACGACCCGCTGCAAAGTTGGGCGGGTGCAAACTTTATCTGAAGTCCCGCTGCTGGGCGGCGAGGGGACTCCAGGAGAGGAGGAGCTGTCGGTGCAGGGGAGGGCCGGGGCGGGCGGGCGGGCGGAGTCCAGGCGCAGGCCAGGCCGGTGGGGAGCCGGGCGGGCTGCAGATTCCCTGCGGCCATGGAGGGGAGCCCCATCCCGGTGCTGACGGTGCCCACCGCGCCCTACGAGGACCAGCGGCCGGCCGGCGGCGGGGGGCTGCGGCGGCCCACCGGCCTCTTCGAGGGCCAGCGCAACTACCTGCCCAACTTCATCCAGAGCGTGCTGTCGTCCATCGACCTGCGCGACCGGCAGGGCTGCACCATGGTGGTGGGCAGCGACGGCAGGTACTTCAGCAGGACGGCCACGGAGATTGTGGTGCAGATGGCGGCGGCCAACGGGGTGAGTGACCGGACGCCCCGCGCCCCCTCCTTGCAAAAGGCCCCCACGGCCTGGGAGCCCCTGGCGCGAGTCCCACCCTCTCTCTCTCCAGCCTCCGCCACCCCGGGGCGCCCCGGTGCCAGTGGGCTGAGGGCTAAACCCATTGCTATGAAAAGCCGGGTGGGGGGGTGTCTCACTTTCCTCTGAGCCTCCGGGGCATCCTGAACCCGCCGAGCTGCCCTAAACACTTCCTCCCTTTTGCCCACCTCCGGCACCTGCTCATTTTTCTTTTGGAACCCTCTCCCTTATCCCTTTCCATCCCACTGCAGCTCTGGGTCTTAAATATTGCCCCAACCTTGTTCACCACCCACCCACCCTCCCTACGGGAGGCTCCCACCATCATCTCCCCCCACCCCGCTCTTTCAAAACCATCCTCTTCCTCCCTAAGTCTTGGCTCTGCCAAATTAAGTTTAATCGATGGTGCTATTGCACACACACACACACACACACACACACACACACACACACACACACAGTGTTGAACCCTGATGTATTTGGCAAAAGTGAACTTGAAGGGTTTTAAACTCAGGGTTTATTTAATAATTACCTTGGGGCAGGGATGGGGTGGAACAGTTTGATGATGCGTGCTATTCAGGGTGGGCTCTTAGTTCCAAGGAGGAGGAGGACGGGGAGGAGGGGGAGGAGGGGGAAGAGGAGGAGGAGGAGGAGGAGGAGGAGGAGGCGGCTCTATATGGCCTGAGGGGAGATCTGTAGTAGCTTTCTTAAAGAGATTCCCAGCTTTTCTCCAAGGGCTTTGCATCTGACAATTGGTTCCTCCTGTCTTCAGTTTTGACTCCTCTTTTTCTCTCCCTTCTCCCTTGACCCTGTAGTTTTTGACAGTCAAATCCTCAGACCTGGGGTTTTCTCCTTCTGCCCCTTCCTCACTATCCCACACCTTTTGACATATCCGCAAGCTCTGATCTCCTTCCTCAACACAGCAGCAAGCATCTCCAGGATGACTATTTAACTTCAGGGGTCTCTGAGCTATGTGTGGAAAACACTGCCTAAAAAAGGAATTTCAGCTTTGTCAATAGGACCAGACCCACAACCACAGAACTTTGCTCTGAGTGAAATCTCTTTGGAAGATGCAAAGATGAGGTGAACGTCCTTAAAAGTGAAACTGAATAATTACCTGTCGTTCAGATTCTCTCCCTCCTCCCCAGCCATTTTCTTTTCTTATTTTCCAAGTTTTTCATCTTTAAGATTTTCCAGACTCCATATTTGCCTACTCTAATTTTCCTCTCTCAGTATTTCAGGAATAGGGAAAGATTAAAAAAACAAAACAGAATTGCCAGGTGTGGTAGCACATACCTGTAATCCCGGTATTTGGGAGGCTGAGACAAGAGGATTTCAAGTCCCAGGCTAGCCTCAGCAACTTCTTAGTGAAGTCCCTAATGAAACCCTGCCTCAAAAAAAAAAAAAAAAAAAAATATATATATATATATATATATATATATATATATATGGCTGGGGATGTAACTCAGAGGTAGAATGCCTGAGGGCTCAATCCCCAGTACCAAAACAAACCCCAAGAAAACAAAACTAAAAGTATTGGGAGAAACAGGGCCAGTGGTGTTGGGTGGGTGGTGGGATTGTGATTTCCGAGTTCAGCGGGTGCTGGTGCTGCAGATACAGGGCTCATGTTGGTTCCTGGCTCTTCACTGGGATTGACGAAAGGTCGCTAGCCAGGAAGTCAAGGAGAGGTTGACAAATGATCTTTCACTTTGATTTGACAAAGCTGTTCTTGTGGAATGATGGAGAAAAATGATCCTTGGGAGAGTTATGACAGCGTACATGATCCTTCCTGGGCTGGTTCTTCCAGGGAATGAGAGAAACACAGCCTGTCCAATATTTATTATGGGTCAGGATGTTTTGGAAGCTGGAGTTATTGATCTGCATAGGCAAATTATTACTGTGCTTTATTTCTTGGCCCGCTTCGCCACAAGGACTCTACTCCCTTGCATTAATGGCTCTTCTCTCATAAACACATTTCTTAATTTAAAAGTAGAGTCCATTTTAGGAGATAGTTAGCATATGTTAATATATGCTTAAAATTTATCTTGCCCTTGTTACAAAAAGCAGATGGGCAAATTAAATTTCAGATAGCTTGAGGCCAGCGCGGGGCAACCTAGTTAAGACCCTATTTCAAAATAAAAAATACAAAGGGCTGGGGATGTAGCTCAGAGGTAGAACGCCCTGGGTTCAATCCCTAGTACCATTACCAAAAAGAAAAAGAAAAAGAAAAATCAACTTTTAAATTATCTGAAAGTACTATTTTTTTTTTTTTTGGTACTGGGGTACTGGAGGTGGAACCCAGGGGCTTTTCTACCTCTGGGCTATGCTCCCAGACCTATTTTATATTTTACTTGGAAACAGGGTCTCACTAAGTTGCTGAGAGCCTCACTAAGTAGCTGAGGCTGGCTTCGAACCTGTGCGATCCTCCTGTTTCAGCCTCCCAAGCGCGGGGATTACAAGTGTGCACTACCACGCCCGGCTTGAAAGTACTACGTCTAAAAGGGGTGGTTTGGTTTAAAGAAATGAAGGACCTTAGAATTTCAAGCAGTCACCTTGAATCAGTCTTTTCCTCATTTTGTCCACGTTCTCAGGGGCTTTGCTGAAGTGAGCAGTCAAAGGGTTGGTTTCAGGGGAAATGTGTTCTAGAAGGACTGGGACATTATAAGCAAAATTGGTCTCGCATGATAGAAACTTGAAGGCAAGTACTTGTCTCCTGACTGAGCATGCTGAATTATTCTTAGAAATGATGAGCCCTGATTCCAAACACTTGGGCCTTTTTGATTTCCTAGTGAACACTCATAAACAGGTGAAAATAATGGAAACCTAGAATTTATTCTCTTTGAATTGGCAATCAGACTGAGTGAGCTTTATTCTATCTGAATTTTTTGGGATTTTATTGAAAAGTTCATTTTATAAAGAATTTTTCTACAAAAAATGTACTTGGTCATTGCTAATATAATTGCTGAAGGGAAACAAGTATGAAATTTCTAAATAATAAACAGTACTAATATTGAATGTATCATAAAGTTTGAAATATACATATTTCAAACATGTTTCTATATTACCTGGGACTTAAAATTCTTATTACAAAATTATGAAATTTTCAAACTTTGAGAAAAGTAGAGAGACAAAATTAGTGACATCCATAGGCCCATAACCTAGATTGCCAGTTTTCACAACATTTTTGTCATTTTTTTTTACTTAAGTATTTTTATTCTTCATTATGGATCTCTAAAAAGACATTTTTCTGTATATTTATAATATCATCCCAAACAAAATAAAATTATTTCTTTGTATCATTTATTGTTCTGAAATATTTTCTTTTTTTTTCTCTTTTTTTCTTTTTTGGTGGTACCGGGGTTCCTGGAAGCCCTTCTACCTCCGGGCTACACTCCCAGACCTATTTTTACATTTTTATTTGGAAACAGGGTCTCCTAAGCCAGCGCGCGGGGCTGGCTTCGAACCTGCGCAATCCTCCTGTCTCTGCCTCCCAAGCGCGGGGATTACAAGCGTGCGCCACCACGCCCGGCATTGAAATATTTTCAATGAGTTGTTCAAACTAGTTTCTACAATCAAGAAATATGCCTTGCATTTGGTTATCATAAGACTTTTAACATAGAAAGTACCACCTACTTATTTAACCTACTTATTTATTTATTCATATTCACTATTTATTGAAATTGATTTGTTTAAGAACCAGATCAGTTGTCCTGTAGAATGTTCCCTCTTTTGTCATTTTCAGATTGCTCTTTACGATGTTAGTGAAATTTTACTTTCTTTCCTGTTTTTCTTGTTAACTTGATATTAGTTCCAAAGACTTGCTAGTCCATTTGGCCACCATAACAGAATATCACAAAGTATATATCAACACAAGCATTAATTTTGCACAGTTCTAGAGGCTGGGAGGTTCAAGGTCAAGGTGTCTTGTGGGCATTTTGGTATCTGATGAGAGCCCATTTGCTGGTTCATAGAATAGTGCCTTCTGCTGTGTCCTCAGGTGGTAGTTATCTTCCTGGGGTCTCTTTTATAAGGGCACTAATTTCAATCATGAGGATGACCTAATCACCCCTAAAGATCTTACCTCCCAATACTATCACCTTGCACTTATTTCAATCATGAGGATGACCTAATCACCCCTAAAGATCTTACCTCCCAATACTATCACCTTGGGGATAGGATTTCAGCATGGGAATTTTGAAAAGATACCGGCATTCTGCCCGTTGCAAGGCTTAATTAGATTCAGGTTTAATTTTTTTTTTTTTTTTTTTGGTGGTACTGGGGTTCCTGGAAGCCCTTCTACCTCCGGGCTACACTCCCAGACCTATTTTTTTTTTACATTTTTATTTGGAAACAGGGTCACCTAAGCCAGCGCGCGCGGCTGGCTTCGAACCTGTGCGATCCTCCTGTCTCTGCCTCCCAAGCGCGGGGATTACAAGCGTGCGCCACCACGCCCGGCGGGTTTAATTTTTTTTAAGCAAGAACATTTTATAGATAATGGCATGTATTTATGCTGCATCTCACTAGGAAACATGATCTCTGGTTGTTCTAGCATTATTGGTGCTGAGATGGTTGGAGACTTATGGTGGTCACTGCTTATAAACTCCATTATTTTCCTCTCGAGTCCAGCTAGTAGACTGTGGAGTGAACTTTATACCATGTGCCTATTTAGTTCCCAACCAACCTTTACCCAATTGTTTTAGTATTTATTAATGATGATTTCTCTCTTTTTTTTTCTTTTTTTTTAAGCAGTAGGGATTGAATCCAGGGACATGCAACCTCCAAGATAAACCCCCAGTTATTTTTATTTTTTGAAACAGAGTCTTGCTAAGTTGCTGAAGCTGGCCTCAAACTTACAATATTCCTGTCTCAGTCTCCCAAGTATTAGGATTACAGGCATGTATAATCAAACCTAGCTAATGATGATTTCTCGAGTTGATTATTTCATTATGAGCTTCAAATGATGATTTTCCAATTTTCTAATTCTATTAGCTACCATTTTCTCATAAACTGGACATTTTCTTCACAACTGCTGGACTATTTAGTTATCCTGACAAGAATTTGATGAAATAGCTATGTCCATAAAGGAATTTTATGATGAATAAACTTTGTCTTGTTATTTTCACCTTTTCACATGTCAGCGTGGATGCTTGGATTGTTATGCTTTCAATTTCAAAGGCTTAGCAAATAAATAATTTTTACTTATATATTTGGTAGTTTTTATGTTGCTCTGTTAACTGATCTAAAAATTCCCAGAAGAATTTTAATTCCCCTTTAAAGATACAAATTATGTCATATTTTATAGAGTAAAAGAAAAATAACTTTTGTGTGTAAATAATTAATAGTATCATTTAGATGAAATACAATAAGGTTAATTTGTAGCCAATTGGTTTTTGACTTTTGCATTCTATTTCCATCTGCTCTTCAGTGGTCTAGATCCTCTCTGTATCCATTTATTCTAATCTCTTAAAGGGGTTAAGAGCCAAATGCAAGACAAAGGCTCCAGGAATGAATTTGTCCTGTTGTTGTTGTTGTTGTTGTTGTTGTTGTTGTTGTTGTTGTTGTTGTGAGTCCGCTGCAGCTAAGAGCAATCTCTCATTTTCTCCTCTGTTCGAATCTTCTTTGCTGGGCCAGTGATAGCACTGTGTCTGCCTCAAGATGTCTCTGACTTTTTCTAAAGTCTTCTGTCTTAGGAGATGATGTTCTATAACATTATTGTCCAATAGGACATTCATTCTCTGATGATGGAAATGTTCTGTAATCTGTACTGTCCTACCACAAGCCACATACTACTCTGAATACTTGAAATGTACCTATGTGACTGAAGAAGTGGATTTTTATTTAACTTTAATGATAAAATAGAAGCTTAAGTAGCCACAGTGATTGGTAACTACTATACTGGACAGCACAGCTTTATAACTTAGCATTTAAAACTTGTTTTGAAACATGGAGTTGTATTGTTATAACCAAAAGGACCCATAGGGTATGTAAGTGTAGACCAATAGATACTACCAACACACATCTGGCACATTCTTCACATTCAGATTTCTTTATGGGGCAACCACATCCTCATTCTTGAAGCTATAACACGTATGATAAAAAATAGTTTATACCAGCAGCCAGATGGATGGCCTTTTCTTTCTTGATCTGTCATACAAGTTGGAGGGCAGTTGCTTTAACCTCTTGACATACTTAGAAACCACTTGCTTCTTCACCTATAAGTTTGCTATGACAGCATCACTGAATTATTCTGGGAATCAAATGAAACACTACTGTGTAAAGCTCAAGCATTTTGTAACATCTATATAACACAATAGCACTTTGTAACATCGATGGTACTTCGTAACATCTATAGCACTAACAATGATAAAAGACATAAACTGTTTTTATCAACTGAATACATCTCAGATACTTATGATTTGACTGTATCCATTGAACAAACCTGTAGAGTAACGCTGGTGAAATGACCATTAGTTCTGTTAGAAGTTTTTTGTTTTGGTGTTTTTTTTTGGTGGTGGTACTGGGGTTTCTGGAAACCCTTCTACCTCCGAGCTACACTCCCAAACACCTATTTTTTATATTTTATTTGGAAACAGGGTCTCTTAAGCCAAAGAGGTTGGCTTCAAACCTGTGCGATCCTCCTGTCTCCGCCTCCCAAGCGCAGGGATTACAAGTGTGCGCCACCACGCCCAGCTGTTACAAGCTTTTTTTAAAAAAAAATCTCTACTGAAAGTTTTAGCCAAAGAAAAACCCATTTGCTTAAGAGCTATGCACTGTAATGGTTACATGATAATTAGCAATGATAATCATGGTAGATGGTATAGCTGACATATTTTAAGAACTTGTCAATATCAGCAAACTTCTCAAAGCGGAAGCTGGACTGCTGTGGTAGGAGTAAGACTGGGCCAGAGGGGACTTGGGAATGTCCTCCAAACAGATGCTTGCACAGGTCGCATTTGATTCCAATTGACAATAAAGAGCTGGTTGCTCCAAAGAATGGGAGTACTCTTTGTCCAGCATTTGCTAGAGCTATTGTGGCAATAAATCTTGGTCATAGATATGGCTCACAGATCCAGAAGTTTAACCAAAGTAAGATGTGGTGGTGGGTGGGAAGATGGGAGGGCAGAAAGAGGAAGCAAGAGAGGGAAACCTGCGCTTCAATACCTAGGTCTTCC